>NC_085036.1:9059158-9344527 GCF_963692335.1 Osmerus eperlanus
CAGCAACATTAAATATTCAGGAGGCCGACCTGAGAGATGACAGAGAGAGAGAGAGAGAGAGTGAGAGAGAGAGAGAGAGTGAGAGAGAGAGAGAGAGAGAGAGAGAGAGAGAGAGAGAGTGAGAGAGAGAGAGAGAGAGAGAAGAGAGAGAGAGAGAGAGAGAGAGAGAGAGAAGGAGCTCTTTTTTTGCCTTGCTTTCCCTGCGGAGTGATTTCATCTCTTCTCTTTGATTCCCTCCTTCCATCTTCCAGGGGGGGGTTGGAGATGAAGGGAGAAATAGAGGAGGGGACAGAAATTGTGGGATTGGGGAGAGAGAGAGGGCGAAAGAAAAGGAGGGAAAGAGAGAGGGTGATGTAGAGAAAAACTAAGAGAAAGAGATCGAAGAAGTGAGAGGAAGGGAAAAACAGGAGAGTAAGGGAGAGAGAGAGAGAGTTGGAAAACACATAAGTACATGATATCATTCTCTCCCTCCCTCAATGACATGTGGCTCATAACAGTAGATTATCTGGCTTATTAAACCTAGAGATATTTGATATAAACAGCTGCCTCTGCCCACATAGTTAGACAAGACAAAGATTTTATGAGAGAGGCTTGTGACCTCTAAGTGTCTCTGCCTCAGTTTGCTCGTGTTTACCAGTGTGTGTGTGTGTGTGTGTGTGTGTGTTCATTTGTGTGCGTGTGTGTTGGTGCTTGTGAAGCCTCCATGTCATGTGCCTGAACACCCCTCCATAAAACATGGTTGAGATCAACAACAATACCCAGTCCCTGCAGTCCAGGGTGGGCCACCCCACAGCGCCTGCAGGGGCGGAACGTCGCAACTCTGGAAAAGGTGGCCCCTGTGTTGCCATGGGAACAGTTAGGACGCAAGGTCAGGGCGCATGTTCACCGAGGCCTAGGCTCATTCATTAGTCCGGCCTCAGATTGATGTCCCCCCACGACGGAGGTCACACACACGCACAGCGCCTGCAGGGGGTGACCCACATGAATCCCATCCTCACCTGCGGTGTGTGTCTACGCACAACATGGACGGCCCCCACCTCCCTCTCTCTATTCCTTCAGACACCTTGCATTTCTCCCGATTCCCACCTCTCTCTGTCTCTGCTCCCCCCCCCCTCCCCACCCCTCTCTCCCCGCCCCCCAGCGGAGGGATGTTAGCCTATGGTGGCCAGGCTGGGTAGCCGCTTCTGTCGTGGAAGTTTTTGAGAGAATCAATCGTTTAAGCTGAAGTCGGGTGAAGTACAGAGTTAATGTTTATTTGACGTAGATTTGAACATAATAACGTTATCAACATAACATCATCGACACACAAACATAAGACAATAACACAAAGACAATTCTATACAGCTCCATCTAGCATTCTAAAATGGAACCGGGAGAATCCAGCCCACCAGCACTACCCAGCTGATGGCCCTGAACCCCCCAAAACATTCTTCAACAGACCATTTTATAGATACGACAGTTCTCAAAAGCCATTGGTCCATCCTACAGACATGCAGCTATACCAAATCTCTTCTGTCATTGGTTAAATCCTTAGAACAATACAGTTGAATCCACATTGTCTTCAGACCAACTGTCTCTTCCCCCCAGGTGACAAGAACTCTCTCAGGTCACCCAGACTTCCCGTCTCTTAGACTTCACGTCTCCTAGTTAGGTGTCATAAAACTGCAAATGGCATCTCTACCAAATGGAGTTGAATCAACATTCATTGTATCAAGCTACTTAACCAACTGTAAACTTATCCTAAAACACATTCATTGTACATAGGCCCAAAATTTCTTTCACACTTCACACTTGAGGAATATCAATCAATGTTAAGGCGGAGACAGACCTCCGCTGCAACTCTCAGGGTGTTTATTTGTATTTTTTGGATTCCGTTTTTTTCCCCTCAGTCTCCCTGCTAATGCTCCCTGCAACTTCACCTGCAGTCATACAGCCACACCGACATCCCCGCCAAAAACAATGAAGACACCAGGATAGAGCCGTCGGTACAGTGAGCTCAGAGAGCAGAGAGTGTGGACAGCGGTGTGGTAACAGCCTGTGTGACAGGGCTGGGCTGCACCATTCACACCATCAGACCAGATATCATTACCGGCGTTGATTAATGCCGTCCGACGCTTAGTTTGGACTGGATAAACCCCCAGCCATATTCTCAGGGCCAGTCCTCTTGACAGTGAAGACGAGAGCGAATCAGAAGGACGAACGGGGGGAGCGGATCTCTGACTGCCGACACCTCCTGGAGCTAATGACTCAGAGGTGTGCATAATTAGGCGGCGGGTGCAAAGACCCTGAGATGTGTCTCCAATCTCCAGGCTGGGGGAGAGGAGCAGACAGCCATTCAGTTCAGATGGAGACGTCTGTCAAAGCTGACACCCAGATTCACCAGGCTTGGCTGAGTCCTCTGCCCACTTACGACGCCCAACATAACAGCTGAATCCTAAACCCCCGAAGTAGCTCCTTAAGAAGATCCGGCCAATCGCTGGAATAACCAGGCAGATATCTGGCGGCGCGGTGTGTGTGTGGTGATGGCCCTAGCCCAGCTGCCCTTTCCCTCCACCCGGAAGCCTCTCTTCTGCGGGGCCCGGAGCCTGGCACTGCCCTGTGCTGGGTCCCAGTCCAACGAATCCCCGAAAGGCCCACTGAGGGGTTAGGTAAATATTGGTGGAAGCAGCTGCTCTCTCAGTCATTGTGTCTGCCTGTGTTCCTCCTCTGTCCCTGGCTGCTATAAATCACACACGGCAATTAGTAATGGGCTGCCCCCCTGCCTGCCTCTCTCTGCCTGTCTGCCTCTCTCTGCCTGCCTGCCTGCCTGCCTATCTCTGCCTGCCTGCCTGCCTGCCTCTCCCGCCTGCCTCTCCTCTCCCCCCTACCTGCCTGTCTCCCCCTGCCTCACCTCCTCCTGCCTCCCTGCTTCCGCTGCCTTCCTCCTCCACTCTGTCTGCCTCCTCCAGCCTGTTTCTCGGTAAGCAAATTCATTACAGTCCAGAACTGAACATGTTTAGATTTACGACGTTACTATGTTACAATGATGGTAATTATTTTATTAATCATGATTTATTTATTGTGTTTGTTGATTGCATCCTATAATCAAACGATCCAGAAACAAGCGTCATCTAGATCTCTACCCAGACACTACACAGAGAAACAGCCATCCACACCCCAATTACCATATTGCTCTAAATTACCACAATCATCAGGGGAGCATTTAGCATGGCCCTTATCCCAGCCCTCCCTTGTACATAGCGAGAGAAAAAAAAAGAACTCGCAATAACGTCAAAATGAATGTTATTGATTTATATTGCGTTTTATTTCTGATTGGCCTACCAGTGGCTGTTGTGTCCGGGGTAATTAGGAGGTAAGGAGGGTGTGATTGGCGTGGGGCGAGTGTGGTAGAGGGCCCTGCGCAGAGAGGAGGGGAGAGAGAACACAGGTGCCACCCCTTTGCCTTTTGCTGTGGAGAAGACAGCCTGCAGCAACGCTTCTGCAGTCGCACAGAGCGGGCAAATAGCCACCCCCTCCCTTTTCACACACACACACACACACACACACACACACACACACACACACACACACACGCACACTCACACTCACACACACACACACACACACACACACTCACACACGCACACTCACACACGCACACACACACACACACACACACAGGGGACAGGGTTGGATACAGAGAGTGGGGAGGGAGCAGAAAGAGAGGAAGGGAGGGGGAGGTAGGTGGAGCAGGTGGAGAGTGGTGGGGATTGGACAGGGGGGGGGGGTGATTGGAAGAGAATGTGACTGTCTTGTGAGGCTTGCAGAATTCGAAAAAAGCAAGGTTGTCACACGTCAGGGAGCCCCCCACCCTCATCCTCCCCCCCAACACACACACACACCTCCTTTTCATATCTCACATGCAACTCACCATGTCTGTCTATCTCATCCTCGCCACTGTAATATACTGCCTTCTCTTCCTCCACCTGACTCTGTTTCTATCTCTGTTTTGACTTCTCTCTCTCTCCATCTGTTTCTCTCACTATATTTCTCTCTCGTCTATCCTTTTCTTTCCCTGCTATGTTTCTCTGTTTCTCTCTCTCTCTCTGTCTTTCTCTGTGTGTGTCTCACACACCTGCTGACAGCTGTGGCTGTTCTGAGGGAATTCGGAGAGGTACTGGAGAAAAACAGAAGACAGAATTGTGAAACAGCATTTTGCCATTTCGGAAACATGTCTCTCTCTCTCTGTTTTTTGTGGAGGGATGGGGGGGTTGTCTGCTTGTCGTTCTCCACCTCTCTACCCCCCCTCCCTCTCTACCCCCCCCCTTCCCTTTCTACCTCCCCCACCTCCCTCTCCTCGCCAGCAGACATATTCTTCTCTTTAGGTGCACTATGACTGGAGAGAGAAAGAGAGAGGTGAGCTGGTTACTGTGGCAACCAGGAGAGTGACTCTCAGGCGATGACATGAGCATGGGGAGAGAGCGAGGGTGTAGGAGAGGGGGAGGACGGGAGAGAGAGGATGGAGAAAGAGGAGAGAAAGGGGGGGGGGACTTAGTAGGAACCAGGAGGCAGATCAGAGGGAGGTGTCAGTGGGTTACTGCACGGAGAGATGCACCCTCTCTTTTCCTCTGCAGAAGAAAAGGAGGGGAAAAAACCCAAAACAAAAGAGCCTGTCTTTAGAGTGTGTGTGTTCTGGATTGGACTGTCAGAGCTCAGTGCTAACAACCTCAGCTAGCTGTTTTTGCCAGACACTAGCTTATTCACACCGACACACACACTCATACACTCACATACTACACTACAACTGAACTACAGGGTATCAATGTTAGACCACCCCCCCCCCCAAAAAAAAGACTGTTCTCGATAGAATGAAAGCAATCAAATCTATGTATGTGAAACCAGATAGCCACATCAACCAGGATAATCCTATTTAACACGCAAACTAAATACATCACAGGAGTTGTATGAACAGAACCTTGTTGTTCTTCCTTGTCCAGGGTTGGTAACAGGCCAGGCTTGGTGACAGGCCTGGCTGAGTGTCACCCACTGAGGAGTCCCCTGTGACCTTTAAACAGAAGCCCGCAGAGAAACAGACTGCATGGGAGAAACAGACCCAATGGGGTGGCTGTAATGAATATGCTGCCCCCTGTGGTGGGGATGACCTTATGAAAGCAACGGCAATAACAACAAACCATGAATCCAGCCATGCCTGCTGGGCGATGCCCTCCAGCCAAGGACAAACTGTCCTAAAGACAGGATGGACACTTGGTAATGTCCGGTCGGTCACACGGATCCAGCGCTATGGTTCCGGAGCACCGTGTTGTGGAGATTTGGACCTCTACAGAAATAGGGGAACAGCCAATGAGATGAGGCCACACAAGCTCCGGTCCATCTACTCCAGTGGAGGGGAATTCCCGCTCTATCATACGGCATCAAACGGTATCAAACGGTATCAAACGGTATCAAACGGTATCAAAGTTGAATCAGAAGCACGTTACATGACACGGCGCAGGATGACAGAACTCTGGCGCCGTCAGACATGACAGCGTTCACCGTGGCGGGTATCAAAAGTCGGTTTGGCTCCCGTCCGCCCGCCCCTCCCCGACGGCGTGGCGTTCTGCAGCGCTAACACACTCCCGTCTTTATGCAAGCAGAGCGACGCGTGGGGGGGCGTGTGATCTCAGCGACGCGTCGTTTCAAACGGCAGCCGTCGGAAGAGAGAGACGGGGAGAGACAGTGAGGGAGTGATAGATGGAGGAGGGGGTGGGGGGGAGTGTGGGGGGATGGGAGAGGGGGGGGGCATCCTTATGTTTCAAAGACGGAAGGGACTTTTATGTCACTGTGAAGGAGACGGCGGGGGGGGGGGTTACGGGTGCGGTGACGGGGGTCAGAGAGGGGAGGCATATGGCACCTTGAATTTTTTGCTACGACAAGTGACAGGTTAACTGCACAGTCGGCGGAGTGGGGTGGGGTGGGGGGGAAATGGGGATGTTGAAGTGTGTATGTGGAAGTGGGGTGGGGGGTGGGGGTGGGGGGTAGATGAGTAAGGTTGCTAAACGTTCCCATCTGTTCGTATCCCGAGGCGCCTAGCTAGCTGCTACTGTCTTATGGAGATGAAGCCCAGCACAGGAGAGGGGGGGTTCTCCACTTAGAGCGGATATATAAATATATTTGAATAATAAGAGCAGTCAAATGTGAAAACGAGCTGCGCCAGGGTCAAACTGTTGCCCGCGAGCGCTTCTTTCCGTTCTCTTCAAAATATGTGATCCTGATGATCACATATTTTGCAGACGAACGTCGGAGCGTTTTGCGGCGCTGCTCCGCTCATTAAGGCCTGGCTTCCTCTGGGGCCAGCCCTGTCCCCAGGGAGGATGCAGCTTAATAGGGGTCTGATACAACATGAGCTCTAGCTGTTTATCTGGGCTACCGCACTATACCATTAAAAAAAGTAATGTGTATCTTACCGTCACTTTTTTGACAGAAACTGGAGTGAAACAGCAGCCTCTCATGTTCACCCAATGAGACAAACGCTGCACTCTGGTCTATACTATCTTCAGTGACTTCCAAGTTCATTGCGAGAAACATAATTAAGTGTCAAATGAAGTACAAGCATAGTGTTTTCACATGGGCCCCTCCTTAACACTACCCTTCACCCTCTGCATCTATTTGAGGGTCAGCTTGTTTCTGTTCTCGGGTTGTGGCGCCGGGCATCTTCCTCTCCTCCCGGACCCCTCCCCTGGCATGGCCCGGACAATGGACAGCGTTCCCCCATCTAGGTCTCAGATCTGAATCTCAGACAGATGAATACCACAGATTACTTGCATCATCCGTCGCCGTGCCACCAGATATAGTCAATATGCTGCGCTGTGCTTCTCCTGCTAAACCGTGGCATATTCAAATGAGGATAAGGAGCTTCTGATGGAGTGAGGGGATAGGAGGGAGGTGGGGGAGGTAAATCCCGGGCCTCGTCTGAATCTGGTAAACTGTCACATTGAGGGATTAACCGGCAAATCCCCTGGCAAAAATAGAGTTCCCTGCTTATTTACTAGCCTTACAACCAGCTGCAAACCATCTGTACTTAATTGTAAGACACAAACTTTATGAAGATCAACAGGGGATTTGGCCATAAAGCCTCTTACCCTTTTGAATTGGTGTCCCTGCTCCTGGACAGAAAGGGAGGGCGCTTTGGACACGACGTCACAACGTGCCTGGAAAGTAGTCGAACCATAACCCCCCCCCCCACACACACACACAAGCGCACGCACACAGTCACAGACACACACATTACTAGGATTCATATCGTGGCGCACACATACACGCACACGCACACATGCACGCACACACACGCGGCATCAAAGCAGCTAATTGTCTTGAGGCTGAGTGGTCTTCAGTGAGATCACTCATTACATCCCAATTAGGCATGAGACGCCCTGCTAACCCACACTTAGACAGGCCAATCAGCATGGAGGGGCTAGCTGGAGCCTCCACACGCCCATAGCCAGTGATGCAGGACAGACACAGCACCTAGCATGAGTCGAGCATGGTCGGGTGCGTGTCGCCATAACAGGTCTGTACTACGTGTTCTTGCTGAAGCCACTGGGCGCAAGGGGATAAGCGGACCTGTCCAAGCCCAGCCAGGGAGTGGCAGGTAGCCACGGTAATCCTATTAGGTCAGGATCTGGGCCGGGGTGGGGTGAGGGTTGGGGTGGGAGGGGTCACTGCCCCGGCAGGAGGGTCGTGGCAGGCTACCCCTCACGTGTTGTCCCCTGCACATGCGCCGCGATCACCTCAATAAGAGCAGGCGGAGACAGAGCGGGAAGGACTGACGGAGAGAGAAAGAGACAGACACTGGGCCCGTCTGGGGGGGGGGGGGTGTAGTTAAGGGTCAGGGGGGGGGGCGGGGCGGCTAGCTGATCAAAGTTGTCTGTCCCAACGAACTCACAGACATAAACCTAAGACTGACCAAATATTGTTGGCCCCTAAGCTGCCGACTGCTTTAACTCATTTATTTTCTTCCTCTGCGCTAATTCCACCCATCTCCATATGTTGAGGGGTTGGGGAGCGTTGGGGTAAAGGAGGGAGAGGGGGGGGGGAGATTAGGGCCTACTGTCTGGAGCAGGCCTCTGTGTAATCACAGTGGAAGGCTGGCCATTGTGCACCCCGTGTGGGTCTAATCCTAGAAGCGTGTTCCTCCACTGCACAGAGAAAAGCCCCCTGGGCAGAGAAAGGCCCGGCCAGCATTGGCACACTGACTCCCTGACCCCCCGGCCCTGGTCCCCCGGCCCTGGCCCCCCAGGTCTGCCTTCCAATCAGAGTGCAGGGCTCAGGCACCAGCTCCAGTAACGTGGCTAATGTAGGTAAACAGACTCCTGAATGAGTTGGGTCCATCACTGAATAACTGTTGAATCTACTGTTGAACAGTCACAAGCATCAAAGCTCCCAATCATTTGTTGACAGGACAGATATAGTAGGAGAGATATAGATCACTATGACAACAAGCTGCACAGAAGACAACACGTTATTTGTCAAAGGTCTCCTCACCCCTGTAATGACACTCCCTACCCTCTCTTTCAACACTCACACACGCACATATTACACACATACACACACAAACATTATACACACCATCTCTATACTCGTTAGCAGGTATAATCCCTATAGGCCCATCTGCCAGACACACAAACACACACACACACACACAGACACACATCAACACACACACACACAGGGCGCAGGCCATTAGAGGAGCCATTATGGGTGCGTTTGAATGGGCTGCCTGATCACTTACCTAGCCCGTGTGTGTGCTCTGTCTAAACAGAGGCAGACAATGGCGCTATTAAATCTCCCATCTTCCTCTCTTTCACACAGATAAGGATCTGTTTGAGTTGCAGCGAAATGATGGTGAGTGACAAACAGAACACCTGTCGCTGGGTTCTCTGTTCAGTCACATGGCGTGCATCTGTCCCTCAACAATGCACTGGACTGAAGAAGCAACTGGCTTTAGGAGGACCCAATGAAAAGACGCCACAAAAAACACAGATGACTTTAAAGCCAATAAAAATGACGGAAAATAGTTACAATGGTTGAAATGGTTTAGTAGAGACGTAATTAATGACGTGAGGTTTTATGGATGGCTGGATGAATTTGTGTATGTTTTTTCATTTGCAGAACAATGTTTCATTCTCGCCATGCAGGTTGAAATTCAATGAATAGAGAATGATTATTCAGCCTTGATAAACAGGTTGGGCAGTGCCGTTAGTAGAATGAACTCATTACAGGACAGTGTCCTTCTGAAAGAAAGCAATCATAGACTAATTCGGATCAGTAAACAGTCTCCCAAACAAGCAGTCATTCAAATCAAGTGGACAGACTGTTGACTTGAGATAAACAGCCCTTTATTTGCAACCATAGAGCTAAGCGTGAATCACTTCAATGCTATATGCATAAAAATTCTCATTATCCTGCCATTTGACTTGTTTCATTTAATAAAAACCTGTTCCACCGTGGCAATAATTCTTCTGATAGCCTTGTTAGGTGTGTTGAAGAGCTTTTATCTACAATGGTTAATTCATTCGTTCAACCACTTCTTGAATACAAAATTTCAATTAATTTTCATCAACAAACACCAGCACACAAAATGTCTGCTTTTAGTCCCCACACCGTTTGGCTCCAAACGCAGCCTCCTAGAAAGAACAACATTCAACGTGGCCCCCCTCTCCCTCTCGCCTCTGATTGGGAACAGATTAAGAACTCTGTTGTGTAACACAGTTGATTGCTTTTCCTTCAAGAGTGCCACAGTGTTGTAGACGTGCCAAGAGATGCAGGGTTGGGGCGACCTGAGCTTTGCCAGCAGTAATCCTGGTTTGGGGGCTAAACTGGGATCAATACACCAGAAGACACCATGTAATCAGGACCACTGCACCCCAAGAACTCAGACACAACATAGAGCCCTCAGCAGATGTGTATCCACAATGTCAAGTACAACATATGTCCAGGCACAGTAATTGAAGACGCTAAGGAGCATTAAACACGGGCGTCTGCCGCATTGTAGAGGGAGACTGAAACCGAGAGCAACCATCTCGAATTCAATCCTCTTGACGTCTTGTAAATATTTCACTCACATATTTAAAATGATGCCCATGGTAAGTCAATGTAGCGTTGAAGAGACACAGGAGAAGTCCAAAGACAAGATGTCATTTGCTGACAAGAAGAGAGCTGGATTCCGCTCAGAGGAGACTTCTCCCCTTCCAATTCTTGGGCTGTGAGAGACCCCTCAGTGATCATTCTGTGTGTGTGTGTGTCTGTGTGTGTGTGTGTCTGTGTGAGTGTGTGTGTGTGTCTGTGTGTGTGTGTGTGTGTGTCTGTGTGTGTGCGCGCCTCTCAGGAAGACAGAGAGAAAATGGCTGCACAAGGTCACATGGTCTGGCCTCCATTTTGGAGTTTGCATAATGTTTCTGCAGGTTCAACGGCTGCCTGTCATGTGCAAATACACACACGCACAAGGAAATCTGCGCCACAGTAACGCTGAGTGCACAGTAGCAAAAGCTTTTAAAAACCAAGCAGAATTTTTAAAGAGGAATAAACTCGCTAACATACAGTCAGCTTAATAGCTGATGAGAGAGAGAAGCTTATCTTCCCAACACAGCCAATATGAGCTTCTCAATTAGATGAAAGGCACTCTCTCTTTCTCTAATTTTTTGTTCAATTTCTCCAGGCAATTTATTTGGGGGGGGGGGGGGGGGTAGAAGAGCAGCAAATTCCATTGGCTGAGCCTTACACGAGTCATACAATGTTTGCACCAATCAGGTGCCCCAGAATACATCAACTGAAAACCTCAGCAACAACATGGCTATTTACTGTACTAAAGGCTGATGCCGTTTTAAATACTTGTACCTTGTCAGTTGTGTAAAAATAAACTTTTGTATTTAATGGGAATGAATGCAGAAACTTGGTAAAAAATCTGGGTTTTCTCATTCTGGGTTCCTGGTTTCTGAATCTAGGTTGTCATAAAAAATCTTTAAATTAATTGTTAACTGACAGGACTACAATATTTGTTGAATCAAAATATTTAGATCAAAAAGAGTAACAACACTGGACATGACAATTAAATATGTATCCTCTATATTGAAACTAGTACAGTTATAGGAAACACAGTTCATTCTATATTGAGAATTTCGGATTATGTGGATTAGGAAAAAAATACCACACCAAAAAAACATTATGCATAATGCTTATCAGTTAAACATTTTCGTCCCAAGAATTATTTTTACTCTGACTCTACACATTGTATCTCTCTCCACAGCTGCCAAGTGTAACTAAAGGATTAGCAAGCAGCTTCTGAAAAAAATTGATTTAACTACCTCTGACAAAATGTCGTTGTGTGTTCTGTACCCTTGTCCATTGCTTATACTATCAACAAGAGTTCCATGTAGATGCTATTCATGTCAGGGTCATAGCGTCAATGGTGAAATTAGCCTTGTTATTTAGAAATTACATATTGTTGCAGATTATTGTATGTATTTATCATGTAGATTATTGTATATCTTTATCATGAAAGAATAACCTATGATGATACACCACACATTCAATTAGATAACATAATCCATGTTAATCATATCCAATTGTTTTTACATTTTAAAGACAAAAATAATTGAAAATTGTATCTGGCTTTTAATATATATTTCTGTGTATTTAATAATAAATAATAAACCTAATAATAATAGAAAATTATTTTGAAGTTATTAATTTTGAATGATTAAGAACTGTATGAAATTAATGGCAAAATATACAGTGCTAATCAAACAAATGTTAACCAAAGTTAACATGTACTTATTGTATTTATGTTTTAATGAAAATTGATATAATAATATTATTCCACAGAAATTATTCACTAAAGATACATTTTAAAACTATAATGTTCAACGAAGAAATACATATTCCAGTGTCTTCATTATAAATATGCTCGTTATAATTCCTTATTCAATATGAGATATGTTAATATGCAAAAATGCTGAAATAATGCAATGTCATACAGAAAACACTTCGTAAGGGCACTCTGTAGAGAAAATGTTGTTTGACCAAGCTGCATGGACTCCCTAATATTATTCTTAATCATCAGTTCACCATCTGCTCCAGAACACTTTTATGAGATTCAAGGTTACTTATCACAGTGTGGAAAACAGGTCTCTGGAAGCATACATGACAGGGCACCTGGTCTTGGGGGGGAGGGGGGGGGGGGTTGGCTAAAAATTCCCAGAATCCTCTCTGTATGCAGTGCACGGTGCCTAGGGATGTCATTTTCCCAGCTGCCCAAGATGTCTATCTATCAAGGTGATTTCCCATGGTGGGTCGCCTTGGAAACACCTTTCGGCAGGTCACCTTTATCCTGGCACTGTCGCTCCCACATGAATTAATTTACTTCATTATTTCCTGTTTTGATTAGCATCTGAACCTTGGGGAGGACTCATCCTCACTCTTATCTCCTTCTCTGACTTGTGAGAGAGCAGGAGAGAGGGGAGACATGGTCTGCAGTGGCCCCATGACTGAGCTCTTCCTTCAGTCGTTTACAGCACAGTTCAGTCTGACTTCAGCATCTTCATATTGTCACAAGTCTAACACAAACAGTGGTTCTTGGAAAGGCAATACTTTTTTCGGAAGCATGTAGTTAGGGCCATGGGAGTTGTAACCAAGGTTATTTCATTTTCTGAGTCTAAAGTAAATATCCCCTGACTCCACAATCCAATAGAAGCTGTTCCAAATGATCTGGTCATGTTAGTCTAAACGTAATACAAACATGCACACCTGCATAGTCTGGTATCAATCTAGTAGACATATTTTAATGGCCTACATTGAACGGTATCTGTGTATGGCCCTGTTTAATCTGTGAGTGTAGGGAAGTTGATCACCCGTAAAAGGACGGTGATTTACTCAAATGCAAAACCCTCATTCAAACACACACATCAAGCAGCTATTTACTGAAGTCAGCTGATGTACCACTCCTCGTCTGTCCCTTGATGTAAACATCTCAAAATGCTAAAACACGGAGCGGCTTGTCGTGAGTCTGCACTAAAGCCATGTTTTTTCTCATTGCTTTCTCTCCCCTCTAATAGAGTATGCAATGCAGAGGGAGACAGGGAGACAGAGAGAGAGAGAGAGACAGAAGGAGAAATAGAGAGAGGGAGAGAGAAGGAGGTAGACAGAGACAAGGAGAGAGAGACAGAAGGAGAGGGAGGGAGTGAAGAGAGAGAGAGAGAGAAGCAGGGTGTGTGTGTCTTTCCACTGTAAAGGCAGAGTGAGTGGCATGCACGGACAGCCCCTCTGTCTCTCAAAGAAACTGCAGCAGCTGCACACATGCGATAAGAGCAGCCATTCACAGGCAACACTCCCCCTCCTCCACAAACACACAAACACATCCATACACACACACAGCCATCAAGCCCTCCGCCGTCTCTCGCGCTGATGAGGAGATAGCCGGTCGCCATTGTCACCAGTCAAAGGTCCCTTCCGTATGGATCACCCAAGGCTGACGTCACAATCGTCGACAACAAGGTTAAACACGTGCAAGATGCAGGGATGGAGGGGAGGACTGGAAGGAGGGAGGAAATATGCCTTCCCTTCCTTTATCTGTGACAGAGAGTAATCACATGCTGCTAAGGAGACAGCAGTATAGTCACTCAGGCTGTAGCTGGAAAGTGTGTGGGTGTGTGTGTGTGGGTGTGCGTGTGTGTGTGTGCGTGTGGCACTGTGTTTGCTCTCGTGTGACACATTGTAAACAACTGATGCCATTCCACCAGTGCTACCCCTAACGTAGAAGTTAGAGTTGCTAGGAGGTGCATACAGATTTGCAGCCTTTCGAGTTTGACAAAATGGCAGCCAGAAGCTGAATGGCAGCACTTCTAAGTTCCCATCTCTACTGCTAAGCTGCTGAGGACTGTCATTAGTTTGGATGACCTTCCTTCATCCTTCGGTGAAGTTATCCTGCTTGGTTACACCTTAGTGGCCTCAGCTGTTTCTCCAGATAGGTGGAGGATCTGCTCTGGTGCTCTGCTCTTCCTTGGCAGGAACATCTAGAAGCAGGACCATATGAAGAACCAGGACTATCTATAGAAGTATCCATCACAGCCTCGCAGACCCCATCCTCTCTCCTCCTCTTCTGTAGTGAACAATTACTTTTTTTCTGCTTAAATAGTGTAAAACTAACATAAATGTGTCCTGAAGTCCCGCAATTTACTAAGGGAATATTGAATTGGATAAATGATGTAATTCTAAAACACAAATGTATTTGAATTCCTGATTACCTAGAAAATAAATATATGCATTTTCTCTGAACCGTCGGTTGCAGGCACACAGGCTGTCGTTTTATTCCTGCTTTCCGTTCCAGCAAACAAACACCCCACCCACCACTGGCAGCAAAGCCAAGTCTTTTGATCCACTGATAAAAACTGGAACCCAAAAACATAGAGTCCACAGAATCTCTAAGTGCTAATTAATTGGTGGCTCCTTGTGCGACTAGCTCATGTTGCGCTTATAGCTAATCTGCATCTTGGCAGGGGGCCACGTGTGACCTGGCACCAGTCCAGATCTGATCAGACAGGGGTCTAGCAGGCAGCTGGGAGCCCCGGACCAGTGCAGAACGTTCTGGCTCACATCAGCCCCATCTCATCCCGGCACCGGCCCAGTTTAACCAAGCCGAACCCATTTCAGCCCCGGTTATGGTTCAGGTTATGGAATTCACCAGTGGACGCATTTTTCCAAACAAGCGGACGGACCCGCAGCACCTGAGCGACCACAAGATAAACACAGAGGCCATTTTGGTTCTGCATTGCTCTGCCGGTGCCTACTTTCCTCGCCGTCATGGTTATCATGCTGCCTGCACACAAATGCATCTCCCCCCTTCATGTTCCCATAATGCTTTGTGGCAGCCGCAACCTGATTCATGCGCACAGGTATTGATTTTCCTCTCTCGTTTTTTTTTCTTCCTTTTATTTATCCCGCTAAGCCCCCTGCCAGGGGCGCGGGGTGAGAAGCAGTCAGGAGCCGGCGAGAGCGGCGAGATGAACCCTCCAGGGAAAACTCGCTCGCTGTATAACGTGGACGTTTGTTTTAATTTAGCTGCTTTTCTTTTCGCAGCGAGTGCTCGGCGGCAGAGTATATTATCTCCTGTTTCAAACCCTAATGGGTGTGTTTGTGTGTGTACACAAGATGCGTGTAGGTGTTGTGTGTGTGTGTGTGTGTGTGTATCTGAATGCCTGTCCGTCTGTACCAACACTCGATCCTCCGCAGGCCGCCTGACCCATTTTCGAAGTGAATAACAATACTCCAGCCAATCACTGTAAGAAGGAATGACGAATGCTCGAAAAAGACTCCCCATCCAGCCTGTCACACGTCAGAGTCTCAACCCTGCCTGTCGACAGAGGGAGGGAAGGAGGGAGGGAGGGATAAAACCCCTCACCTCACCCGCCCTCCTCTTCAGCATGGCGACTGCTCAGAGAAACACGGCCATGTTTGTCATCCTCTCCTCCTTCTTCTCTCCCTCTCTCCTTTCCCTCCCTTCCATTCTCTCTCTCTCTCTCTCTCTCTTTCTCTCTCTCTCTCTCTCTCTCTCTCTCTCTCTCTCTCTCTCTCTCTCTCTCTCTTTCTCTCTCTCTCTCTCTCTCTCTCTCTCTCTCACAATCCCTTTCTCTGCTACCCAGGGACCAGTAAAACCAATATCCACCCTCCCCAGCCTTCTCAAGGCTGCGCTGCATTCACCGACGTCTTGGCTCACTCTCTATCGTCGTAGAAAGGCGCAGAAACCGGCAGCGAGCGGGGCTGCAAAGCCTTTAGTCCCTCCAACACGCCGCCACTGCGCCATGTTAGCCGTGCGCCACAGAGACTGTCGTACGGACACGCATCGTGTCGCGTCGTGTGGACACACGACCGGCGGCCTTTGATGCAAAAAGCGGCGTCTTCTCTGTGGCCGTGGCACTGAGGACAAATCATAAACAGCACATTGATCTGTCTGAGGCTCTGAACATCACAAACATAATCCCTCTCCGTCCTTCCTCTCCTCATGGTCACGTGACATCTACTCGGCCAGCCTTTTGATAGCAACTCTCGATATTTACTTCAAAGGAGCATTAAATACAGTCAATGAAGCCGCCATGGCGCGCTCGGCCGTCCTCTCTCGCAGCCACAGCCGGGAGACAACTGGACGCTGAGTGGCTTGAAAACGCCTCGAAAATGTCATCAAACGCGCGAGGGAAACTGTTAAATGCACAGGCGGGTCACAGCGTTGAAACCATTAGGTGTCTGAATTACAGGGGAATCAGAGTGAATAGGAAGTGGAACCAGAGAAACCCAAGACGAAGTGAAACTGGGTAAATGAAATAAGTAATGTCATTTGTGTGCCCACATGCAATATCTGAATGAGCATTTTTATCTGCATGTGAACATTTATCCAAACACAAACAGAATAGTAGGCGCAAACAGAGAAAGAAAGAATGAGGTGAAGCAGAGCTGGGGCTGTATATTGGCCGATGCCCCTGGTCTCCGCTTCGTGTGTAGAATGAAAATGTTTGCGTGTGTGTGGGTGTGTGTGTGTGTGTGTGTGTGTGTGCGCGCGCATGACTCTCTGCAGTGCTGCTGGGGGCCCTCTCAGCCCTGCTGGTGCTGAATGCAGAGCAGGACATGGCAAACGACTACAAGGCCCTCCTCAGTGACTGCAGCACAGTCGGCACCTGGGGGACGGCACAGCCACGCCGGCTCTGCATTACAGCAGCCACAGACAGAACAGCAACTCGGCCCGTACACAAACCCTCCTGTAAACAACGTGGAGGGGGTGGACACACAGACCGTTGTGGAGATACATTCTATAGATCTGATCTGTGTTTATGTTGTCATGGTGAAGGTAAAGGGTAAACCGTTTTTTTTTTTCTTTGCAGTAGCAGCGTTCAGGTCCAGCCAGCAGCAGAAATAAGATAAATATGTGTGTGTCATTGTCTCATCCCCACTCATATCTCGGTGACAATCAGCTTCTTATCGGACGAAAGGAGCATGTGCGGCAAGACACAAACGACTGGGCAACCGAACGTCGTGGCTTTTCAAATCTTCTCCTTAATACCTGCCATAGATTCAGTCATTTTTTCCCGTTGTAACTAACATACTGACGTATGCAATGCGGGGGATGTTCCCCCGGAACACTTCAGCGCTGCCTTGCAGCATTCGCCTCTATAACCATTCTGTCTCACCCAGACCAGAGCGAGTGACCCATGAAGAAAAACAATACACTGCACTGCGCATTGACCTCCTTGGGGGGTCTCTGGATTGTATGTATTTTTCATGGTCATTTGTCCATTTGATGCGGGCAAACACCGGCGCTCTTTGAGTGATGCTTTGCTGGCCTTTGCTCTGTGGCTCGTCAAAGTGCCTCGAACCCCGGTGAGACTCGGGGAAGGCCGCTGCTCTTCGTGGTGCACCTCTCCAGACCGAAACGCTCGCATCCATTATTCAGACAGGAGACAGGAAAGCTTTATTTCGCAAAAAGTTTTTCCAAGTCTAAGTGTTGATATTCTCTTTTCGAACTCATTAAACATTGAAACGGAGGGCTTTGGAGGCCTCTGTTTCGAAAAACAAGGGGGGCGGGGTCGGTTGGTAAACCAGCCTGGAGACACCAGCCCACGTGCAGGCATACACACACACACACACACACACACACACACACACACACTGGCTCTTCAAATTGCACTTGATATGCGTGTGCCATGGAAAAAGAGGAGAATGGACGCCGCGTGCAGCGAGACGTGAATAAAGACCATTTGCTCATGGATTCATGGGCCTCCGTCATCCATTATTTAGCATGGAGACGAGGTCTGGATTGGTGAGAGGCTGATTTTTCTGACAGCGTTTACATGGCTGACAGGCAGTCATGTAAGGATTTTAATGGCGCAAGATAAACACTTAGTTTTGACTGTAAAGTATTCTTTGGAAGGGTAAAGTGACAGTCCATCCATTGGATATTTCTCTATTGAATTCAAAATAATAAGGCTTGGTCACATCTAGAAATAGTACTAAGAGATTATAGAAAAATAAGTCTGTCCTTCAGAAAAGATTTCATTCTGAAAAAAAAAATGAATCCTACAGTATGCATTTCATAGAACCATGTCCTCCCAGCTCCAAAACAACCTTGTGGCAAATCCATTTACGGACAATTAAGAGATTGACATAGATTTTAACATGGTCCCGTTCGCCTCAGCAGACAAATGTGAAACGTCAACAAAAAAAAGAAAAAAGAAGAAAAAAAAGCAATCAGCGCATTTGCCCTCCGTCCGAACTAAAACGACATTAGGTTTTGTCTATTGAGTTTGTTAAATGCCCCACATAAAGTGAATTTGCCCCCCCGGGGGCGGGGAAACAATCGAGTAGCCCCAACGTTTCCATTTAAGCGATTTGAATGATCGGAGTGTGGCACGCCGCAGTAGCTCCGATCAGAAGTCGGTCAATACAGTCAAGCTAAGTGACACGGCGGGCAAACCAGGGCTCTCGAAGACCTGTCGCCCTCATCACTGGCTCAGACAGTCAAGGACATGCATATAGAACAACAATGCTGGTCGACTGGCTGGCTGGCTGGCACAAGGACACTGCTCTAGCATGGTGGTCAAGAGGTCGACAGACAGATCATAACGCACACATCCCTGTGGGCAACACACACCACTCAAACCTTCCACGCCTAGCACATTTGTTTACATGTGTGTTTTCTGTGTGTGTGTGTGTGTGTTCCTGTGGACCTGATAGAAAATAACAACTGAGCCTTTAGACAGTTCAGAACGTTAGTGCAGTGTTAGAAAAACCAGAGCAGACACTTACTCTCAGCGTTGATTGACATTGTGTCTTTCTCCCAGGACACAACAGTGATGTAGGCCTCCACAGAGGGGGGGATAATGCACTTGAAGACCGCCACATTGCCCCTCATTGCTTTCTGGTCCTCCACTCGGACCGTGTAGGGCTCTCGTAGGACTGGAGGGAGAGACCACGGAGCAACAAGGAAAGAAACAGAGCAACGTCAAACTGTTATAAAAACGGAAAACTTATCAGGTGTGTAATGTACTGGACTGTGAGTGATCATAGTCTTCACAGTATAAGGTCACCTGTGGTCTTTCCCTGGATATAACTCTAATTTCTATACATCACTACATAATAACCATATCAGCAACGTGGTGATGTGTTCACGGTAACCAAACTATCCCATAACCCCAAACGAAAAAAAAGAACTGACCAGCCTTAATATGGACATCTTGGCTCCTGATTTTCCCTGATGGATTCTCGGCTGTGCAGTAGTAGGTGTTGTCATGGATAAGGTTGCTGAAGCTGGAAGGGGGGAAGTGGAAGATCTGGAGGGTGCCATTGGGGTGCACGTGCCGTATCCCGGGCACATCGTAGATCTCCTCGCCCGTGGCCAGGTACCAGCGCAGCGAGGCGGGGGCCGCGCCCGCGGCGGGACAGGGCACCGAGGTCCCTGTGGTGCTGGCGAACACTACCTCTTGCACAGATGCATTGACAAAATATAAGCTGGAACGTAGGTCTTCACTGAAAACTGCGAAGGAAGAGGAGACAGAGGGAGGGAGGGAGGTTAGAGAGAGAGAGAAACAGGGGGGATGCATCCCCTTTATTCATTCCAAATGGCGGACTCTTCTATCGCACAAAAGCAAATGTGCATTCAGCATTATGGACTGGCCCATCTTAATTTGGACAGTAGTCTTTTCTCTCACTGTACACTGCCTAAATCATAGCCATGCAGTTAAGGCTACTATCAATGTGTGTCAATAAAGCACTGCGCGAAAGGAAATAAACAATAAACAAACATTCTCTACATGCAATACGTGGTAACACACAGAGCAGGGCTCCATTTTAACAATGGAGGCCATTTTGCTCCATTTCGACACCAAATCCTCTGTTCCGCTTGCTGTTTTAGAACAAGCTGCTGCATCGGAACAGACAGTTCCACTCTGCATTCATCGCCAAGGTTATTGCTGCCGCGTTCAGACCGGGAGTCTGTGCTGCCGGGATTGTGTGTTTCTGTGGGGCCACGGTGCTGCCCGCCACTGCAGTGAAAGGAAACAGAGCAGGGTGGAGACGAGAGCGCGTGTTCACGTTGCAGTGAGGAGCCCGGAGAGAACAGCGCTAAAGATTAACTGGGAGGACCAGCACAGCACCAGACCTGATTACAAACGCACGGCATGATGGGAAACTGCGACTGGAGGGCTGCTCGCGCAGCGCCGAGTGACCCCCCTCAGAAACATGCGTGTGGATGCTGCACCCCTACCCCCCCCCTCCCCCACACACCCCAATCCAGCACTGCACCAATCCTTTCTGAAACAGCGTAGTGTGTGCTGCATAGGCAGGCAGTTGGGGCTTCTGGGAAATCAAAGATACTAGCCAAGCACTCCATTTAGTCTGGCTGCCTTATTGTCAATATGGGTCTTTGGGGCGACTTCTCCAACACTAGTGTTTTATTTTGCTTTAATTTGGTGGGTGGAATTCACATCCCAAAAAACTGCTTGGAATTTGACCAAAAATCTAATGTCTTCTCTGCAGGACTGCTAAAGATTGTACTGTAGAATATGGAAAGTACATTAGGGAATGTATAGAAATGGGCATCATCTCAACTTTCAACAACTCATTTCAGCTCATACCCATGGCCTCCTGGTGTCTGGTGGCCCAGAGTAGTGCCAGGCTAGTGTGTACCCTCCCACCCCATCCATAACCAGACACCCTGCCTGTGACAGCTGCCAATCCCCCACTCGCTTGGGACAACACATTTAAGCGCTTCATAAATTCCTAACGAGGCCTCAAATCATTGGCCCCTTCCGTCCGCTGGTAAGTCAATCGGCAACGACACACCAGCTCGCACGAGTGTTTGTGCACATGTCGCATTTCGCCTCTCACCCCGGGCATGTAAAGAGCGTCTGGGGCGTTGGACGACGCATCGGATGCTGTTGTTGTTGACAGCAGTCAGCATGTGTGGGCTTGTAAAACACACCGTCCAGTCCTGAGGTGTGGTGATGGGGACAGTGCTAAGCTGAAAACAGGGAAGACAACCACTGCAGTGCTGCGACCTCACAGGACAGGAGGTGTTGAAGCCCAAACATTTACAGCTCAGTACAGAACTGTAGATTTGCCAGTTGCCAGGACTGACACTAACACACACATTTGAGTGTTTGGAGTTTTGTTTGTTTGGAGTGACTTGTCCGGTTCAGCAAACTATTGGGGCTCTGACACACCCAGTTTGTTTGTGTGCATGTGTGTGAAGTGTGTGTATATGAGGTGTGTGTGTATGTGTGTGCAGGCGTGCCTGTGTGGGTCTTGAATGTATTTACCCTTGTGGTTAACACACAGATCAATACGTTTCAGTCTGCAGGCAGCTGTGGGTGGCTCATTTCAGCACTAATAAATGCTAAGAGCTAGCCTGCAGCTAGCATGCCTGCCTCCAGCAGCCATTGCAGAGGGGATGGGGGCAGCGGAGTCCTACAGTACCCTGATATAAAGTCTGGCATACAGAAGTCTTGTAATAACAATGGTCCCATAAGCGTTAGCTATTCTACTGGGGGAACAGAACAGTAGCGGTACTTTCCACTCTCCAAATGAGAACAAAGAGCTATCAAGCCTGCTCTCAGAGTGTTATAAAGGTGGAGCGAGGAGAGAGGGGTTGCCTCATGACCGCTTTTGTCTTAATCCTGCTTTTTACAGACTCATGAAAAATTAAGGTTCCTGTTTCTGGGCGGCTGGTTCCTTAAGACGAAGGGAGCCGTGATGGACGCCGGTCGCTTCCGTGGCCCCCATCGGCACGGACAGTGTGTTGTGGAGGAGCATTCATTTTTCAGAGCATTGTCAAGAAGACGGTGAGGGGGTGAGTGGAGGAGAGAAAGAGAGAGAGAGCTGTGGAAAGCACTCAGACAATAACATGCAGGCAGTTATTAGCAGAAAGAGGGAACGGCTGGTGGTAGGGGGGGGGGGCGGAGGGAGAGGAAGAGGGAGAGAGAGAGGCCACGAGGGAGGTCAGAGGCGTTCCCTTGCTCTCTTGTTTGTCTCTCTAGTAAATTTGCACTTCTACCTTTGAACACTATCTCTCTCCATCTCTCCCCTCTCCCCTTCATTTGCTCTCTGTAACCTTCATCTCTCCTTCACGGTGATCTGACCTTGTCTCTTATTTTGTGGCTGGATGTACTGTACCCCCCCCCTTTACCCCCCAAGGTGCAAGAAAACAAGTCTGAGACAAACGCATAATCCTTCCAAAAGGCATTTATTTACAGTACACGCCAGCAACCCTCTGTCAGTGCAGCACTGGGAGTCGCGGAGCCATCAATGCCTTAGAAGACGACTCCTATCCTCTGTCTGCTGCTAAATTAGGCAGGGACAAGAGAGCATTGTCCCTTTAGACACATGCAATACTGTTTACAGTAGTCAGCATACGACCACTAAAGATTTGACTGTGAACCTCTGTAATAACTGAATGTCCAAGCCAGAACAGAGTCCAGAGGACACCGTGTGTGGGTGGCAGTTGGCAGCTACAGCGGATGCTTGTGTACACAACACCTCGAAATAAAATCTAATTAACAGATGTCATAAAATGGCGAGAGCACAGAAAATGAATACAAATGTTGCTGGGAACACTGACACATTAACGCACACACACAAATCTCGCAAATGAATGTACTTACTACAAAGGAAAGAACATATATTTGTATTAAAATGATTTTTCTACAGTATACATCTTCTATTTTATTCCAGACCAAATTTAAGGTTTAAATAGTTGTAGAGAGAAGAAGCCTACTTGTCTATTGTCTATTGATACTACTAAGGACACCTGAGGGAAAAGATCAAAACCGTGCTGAAGGAATGATAAAACGTGCTAAGAAACCCAGATGTGTTTTCTATCGACGCACAGCAATTAGGTTACTGAACAAAAGACTTCTACAATACTTTGGTTTACATCTCAAAGGTTTAGCCCAAACACTCTTTATTTTGTTACTCACTGGCTTTCCGAACTACCTTCAACTGAAACCAGTCCCACGCTTTCCTTTCCGTCAGACGTGAGAGGTGTCTAGGCTGCTCTCTCCATAACATTTGGAGTTGTTGGATGAAGTCTTTGCCTGATGTTTCTCACACCTCACGGTGTGACTTCATGTTGCATTGGTAGTCATTATGTTAATAAGAAAGGGTCAAGATGTGGCCTGTTATTCTAGCTGTAATTCAACCCATAGAGTCAATTTACTCCAATTCCAGCATTATTATTAATACACTGCCCCAATTCCATAAGATCAAGGGGCATAGTGTTGGTTGGTTAGCAAATATGAAAAAACAAATATATGTTAAAATATATATATATAATATATATATATATAATGCTAGACATTGAGTACTGTAAAAGTAAGAACCAGTCTTAAAAGCAAACATAAAAAATTGTCAAGGTGCTAATCCTGTAACTTTTCCAGGACCAACACAGCCCTGCCCCAACCCTACAGACTTACAGTGTCTCCGACAGGAAACACCCTGTCACCTTCAGATCCTTTCCCTCAAACATAACACCCACATACACATACAAAAACATTCAGATACTGACATACACACTCACACACACACACATCTTCATAAAAGTAGTGACAGACACAGAAAGCAACCTGCCTGTCATGGCCACACGCACTCTAAAGACGCCACGTGCCAAACGACCTGCACCCAAACCTCTAATCATTTTTCCATGAGCCAAAACCACAAAGAAGCAAAAAAAGAAGTGATACTGCTCAATAATGAATCGAACCCATGTATAATAAATGGGCCCTTTTTTATTTGTGTCTATCAGCAAAGCTAAAGGGGGGCGTTGGGCCTGACAGTCGCTCTGTTAGCTGAAGAAGCAGGCCAACCGTTAGGGCGGAAGAACACCTGGCACAGTCCCGGTGTCACCTCCGGTTGGGGGTGCCTATGGTGAAGGCTCTAATCCTGGATTGCTGTTGACTCTTAATGCACTCCTCCTGTCCTCTCAGGCCTGGCTGTGGCCATGCTTCACTGTCTGCAGCACCGGGGCTTGACAGCTCAAGGGCAGCACACACGCCCCGGTCAAGGTGAGGGCGCGTGGTGTACGTAAGGTATACAGCACGCTTGTCGATGCATATGTGCGTGTGTTTCATGAGAGTGCGAGACAGGGAGAGAGAGAAAGAGAGAGAGTGAGAGAGGGAGAGAGAGAGAGAGAGACAGAGAGAGAGACAGAGAGAGGATGGTGCACAAGTTTACTGTAAGGCTGGTTTATGGAGAAAGAGCGATGTCAATCGCCTCACAAGAACATGACAAAACAGGAGATGACAGATGTTGAGTGTTTGTTTGCCACCTCGCCTCCTCCAAATGCCTCTTTTAGCTCATCCTTCCCTGCTTCTCTCCTGTGAGAGGATTAGAGCCAGCTCCATCAAACCTACAGAGGTGTGTCCACTCATGGCTTCTAACTGCCCATCACCGGCTGCTTTCGAAATCGCCCAGGCGATTTATCTAAGTAAACGTGCAATCAATATTCACCAAGCTAACAGCAACATGAAAAGGCCCATGCATTAGCTCCAGCATTAGCCCACCCATGCCATCGATGAATCTTTACCGCGAATGTGTTTACCTCGACCAAACATCTAATCTCATACTAGAATTTGTCGACCTCCCAAAATTTTATTTATAGAAAAACTTGGTGTTCTTGGTTTTATATAAAGCCATTCTCTTGATTTATTTTTTAGCAACTGGGATATAGTATTGGGAGGCAATGTGATACTGCCCTATGCCTAAATCTAGGGTTAGGGTTCCATTCAACAATGCAGTTAGCCATTAGCCACAACAGCTTCACCATGCCCTAGGCCTGGCTGGCTGATGGATGAAGGGGGTGGGTTGGCTGTTAGCCATGGCACGGCCGTCGGCATGACGGCGGGGTGGGCATGGTGTTGGTCTGGAGCTTGGAGAGGACAGGGCCAGCCATGCCCGGTGGGGGTACACAGAGACTGTGCCACACACTGACAGCTCATGGCAGGAGCTGCAGGTAATTAAGGCTAGCGCTCGGCCCTGGGCCGCCCAGGGTGGGGAGGGAGGGAGGGAGGGAGGGAGGGAGGGGAGGTTTGTAGGACAGGACAGGCCTGTGACAGTGAGTTCACCCCCCTTCCTCTTTATCCCCTCAATCTCTCTTCAACCCCGCCCCCCCTTCTCTCTCTTCATCCCCAACCCCAATTCACCCCCCCTCTCCCTCTTTACCCCCCCCTTTCTTTCTTCACCTCCCCCCATCTCTCTCTCTCTTCACCCCCCGCCACTGTTACCCCTCCTGCCCTGGGGGCAGACAGCAGTGTGAGAGGGAAGAGGAGTGCTCTGCCAGGGTGGGAGAAGAGGAGAGGAGCAGAGAAGAGAAGAGAAGAGAAGAGGAGAGGAGAGGAGAGAAGAGAAGAGAAGAGAAGAGGAGAGGAGAGAAGAGAAGAGAAGAGGAGCGGAGAAGAGAAGAGAAGAGAAGAGAAGAGGAGCAGAGAAGAGAGAAGAGAAGAGGAGAGGAGCAGAGAAGAGAAGAGAAGAGAAGAGAAGAGGAGAGGAGCAGAGAAGAGAAGAGAAGAGAGAAGAGAAGAGAAGAGGAGAGGAGCAGAGAAGAGAAGAGAAGAGAGAAGAGAAGAGAAGAGAAGAGGAGAGGAGCAGAGAAGAGAAGAGAGAAGAGAAGAGAAGAGAGAAGAGGGAAAAGAGCCGGCGAATTACCGGCTCCCAATTTGCTCTCATGAATAATACTGAGCAGTGTGCTTAGTGCCACACGGCCGCTATGTAAAACCAATGATACCCTCCTCTGATGTGTGTACCCTCAGGAGGATGGGATGAAGGGGTTGCTCCTGTGTGTGTGTGTGTGTGTGTGTGTGTGTGTGTGTGTGTGTGTGTGTGTGTGTGTGTGTGTGTGTGTGTGTGTGTGAGTGTGTGTGTGTGTGTGCGTGCGTTCCAGTGAGTTAGTCGATGCATCTGAATGCTCATTTACATGAGCGCTAACTAGGGGTGAGGAAGTCCAGAGGGAAAATGCCCAGGAGATCTTAATCAGCTCCAGCACACAGACACTGACGTCTGAATCCGAGCGAGCGAGAGAGAGAGAGAGAGAGAGAGAGAGAGAGAGAGAGAGAGAGAGAGAGAGAGAGAGAGAGAGAAAGAGAGAGAGAAACTGGCGATGAACAGGTTTGAGGATAACAAAACAGAAGGAAGTCCATCTGCAAGTGGACCAAACAAGCTCTGTCTAACGCTACTACGACGGATGTGTGAGCCGTACCAGGAAAACAGGCTGACGAGATCTCATAAAGAGCTTTACACCATCGGCCCGGACTTAAACAATGTTGGCACGCTGGCGTTACGTAAAGACATTTGGTAATACATTAAGATCGCTATCTTTATTTCACCTCGAGATAGCAGCAGGAGTCGGGCTTATTTTGTTGACATGCATTTCACCTGAGGCCAGAGGTCTCTGGGACTCATCCACACGGGATTTTCACACCAAGCGAAACCCACAGAAGCCAAAACAATAACAAGTGTATTTCACACAGGAAACGGCCAAGTGACTAACCTGTCTGTCATCATCGGGCTCCACTCTGACTAAAAAACATCTTCATAGGGCAGTAGTCTTACGGACTGGCCTGGACATTCTGTGAGTGTGTGTGTGTGTGTATCTGTGTATCTTTGTGTGTGTCTCTTTGCGTGTGCATGTGTGTAACTACATGGCAGGGCTGGTACAGACAGATCAGACATTAAACCCAGCAGGTAGGGATGAGCCGGGAGATTATACCAAGGAGGGTCGGATAACGGTGCTAAGAACGTCCGCATTCAGCACAGGCACCTCAGCTGCGAGGGACAAGTGGAGGGAGAACGGAAGGAGCTCAAGATATGTCACTGTAAGGGTCCATTCTGCATATTGGGCAATGACAGCGACTTTGAGGACACGTATGCAAATCTGTGTTTCTGTGTGTGGGTATTTTCCATGGCATTTTTTAACCAGTCACTCGGGAAGCAGGAATAAAGGGCAGTGACAGGGCCTAGCTTTGCACAGAGGAATAGGGCAAATCATAGGACCTGGGGTTAAATGGGATTGTGGGTCAGATGACTAGACGTTGCTGCCTTTTCCACCCGCAGCCATGCTCTAGCGCCTCGGAAAACATGCCCTCTCCCTCCTTTCTTCCCTCCCTCCATCCCCCCTTCCTCCCTGTCCCCACATCCTCCTCTCTCACCATCCTTCACTCGCCTCAGAGGAAGGGCTGCTCCATCTTAAGGAAGCCTACTGCAGCAGAATCCTCTCTTATACTACTGATGACAGAACCAGTCGGCCTGCTTTGAGTGTGTGTGCGCGTATGTACGTGTGTGTGCGTAATGTATGTGTGTGTGTCCCTGCATGCCTGCATGGCAGGGACACACACATTTCTCTATTGAGAAACACAATATCTAGAGCATACCTCAACATGTGCCTCAGAGAGCAGAAGGGGACACCTAGCACCCTGTCCCCATCCCTCAGTCTGTGTGCCCAGGACACCCACCCTCCCACAGCACCATACATCACCTTGATAGACAACGGTCAATCGAGGGTGAGTGAGACAAGCAGGAAAATAACTAGGACAAATTATGAGAGCAAGCTGCATAAGGGTTATACTCGCTCACCGGAAATACACACATGATAAACCCACACATACACAGAAGACATTTCTAAAATGTTAAAACAGCAGAGCAGGAAGGCGTCTCAGTGTCGGGTCAGTGGCCGTGTTTCCAGCCTGCCTAGCGACGCGGGCCACGCCAACCAGCCAAGCGCACGGAAACGCATTCAGAGCGTTTATGCTCAGGATTAATCGAATTATAATTTAATCATCTGATCAAACAACAATTAGCATAATCACTTCTGGGGAAGGCCTGATAGAATGGCGGTGCCTGAAAAAAAATGAACCTGGGGGCTAGCAACACTTTAATGAGACAAATGCCAGAATCTTTGAAAATGTTACACACTTCTGGGTACAGACACATGATTTCTGAATACTAATTAGTGCTTGTCAGTCATTAACAGATCCTGTAGTAGGCCAAGCTTGCAATCAAACACACACACACCTTGCATAAATGAGCAAACACATTCAAACCCTCTACACAAACACACACATTGAACATTGCTGAGTTTAATTAGAAAAATGCTAAGATTTTGATGTTGGGAGTTAAATATGATTAGGGATAATCCTAGAAAATATACAAACTAACTAAATTTAATTATGTCATTGTCATAGTTGCCTAAAAAATTTTGGGGAAATATTTGGTAATTTAATGTAATGTTGCGTCTTGTTATCTCCTGTAATTGTACCTTAATAAAATATTAAATTGATGCTCCATCCACTTCGCCTGACTCCCATGTCAACTCAGGAGATCAATCAACTTTGTCATTTTTTTAAGGGGGGGTAGTACCTTTCCTTGGTGTTATAAATGAGCCTGACTTGATGTGTGTTTGTGCATGTGTGTGTGTATGTGTGTGTGTAACCCCCTGAGTCTGTGTCTCTCTGTAGAGGTCATTTTGCACTCCTTCCATTACCCCAGTGACAGCTTTTAAAAATGGCCTCCCAAATATAGCTCCACAGTTAAGTGTGCACACCACATTATATTCAAAAACAGCAGTCTCTGACCACTGGCAAACTGTCAGAGTCTTCCTATCTGCCAACTTAGACACCACTACCATATGTCAGATTTCCTTACCCCGTTCGTTCATGTTGCAAAGTGTTTTTTCTACAATACGATAAGAGACTGCTTTTTTAACTTCTTTACTTCTTGCTTATCTTCAGTTACCATGGGAATCCCCAACAAGTATACAATAAACACCTTGTTGAACGTTATGAGGCTAAGTTTTTGTATTCTCTCCCTTTTAGTCAACAAAACAACCTAGAAGTACATGTTGACATGTACTGCATGGTTGTTTACCGGGCAGACAGGTAGCTGCCGGGCAGGTAGGTGCTCCTGGTCTTAATGAATGAGAGCAACAACAAACACTGCTGCTACGTCATTTGTTTTCCACTTAGACTGCATGCAAATGTTTCCATGGCAAAGTGGGGCAGTAGGCTAATGCTCTGACCCCCCCCCCCCCCCCCCCCCAGAACTGCAGGACTGGGTCTAAATCCAGCATCCACTTCTAGATAACTTGTTCTTGATTTTTCTTAGTTTTAACATGCGGTTTGTATGTTTTTGTGGCTGCCAGGTATGTTATGTTATTCACATAACACACCAGGTAGACAATATTGCACAATGTTTGATGGCTATTGAGGTTTCAAATAATGAAAGAAAGTGTACATGTCCAAGTGTCCATGTATATAAATGGTAAACTACCTTCAGTGAGAAGTGATAAGTCAGGTAGATTCTATACATACATCAGCCATTTGAGATTTGAAAAATATTTAGAATGATATAGGAGGATGGGGTTGTTTGGAAGAGTAGTGCTGGAAGTCAGGTCATAAAGGGACAAGCACTTATGCTGACCAATACAGTACACACTGTTTCAATGTTTCTAGGTCAGGACCTGGATGTACAGTACTATGCACAATCAAATTGTAGCTTCGGCTCAGTCTCTTAAACAAGACTTACACACACCCTTCACAAATGTCAAATTCACCAAAAAGAAACAGAGGCCAAAAATATGATGACATTTTATATTACAACACATAACTTATGGTTGCACGTGTTATTTATTTTTTTATAGTGGATCATAATTAAATATAATAGTTACATTGTCTATTTATGTCTGTCTCTCTCTGTCTCTCATTCTCTCATTTTCTGTCTCTTCTCTCTCTCTCTCTCTCTCTCTCTCTCTCTCTCTCTCTCTCTCTCTCTCTGCCTGCCACCTCGCTCTTTCTTTCTCTCTGCTTTGCTGCACACCATCATCTCTCTGAGCATTCTGGACCAGGGTTAAATGAAACAGTTAACATTTAAATGTGCATCTGTTAACCTATACTTGAGTCTGCTCTCCTAACAGCCAAGTCTGAGGCTAAGACCACAATCAGCAGAGGTGTCCACTTTATGTTCCTCACTTGCCAGATAAACAACATATTATCACTGTTCCCTCACATTCTTATAGTGATGGCCATGTGCAATAAATTCAACCATTTTACGTAAATAACCTTTTTATTGTCAAACAAGGTTTTAATCTTATATCTCCTGGTGTACAATGTGTTTAAGAATAACACTGGATGTAACCATCTGTAAATGATTAATCACATGTCCAATTATCACTAGATGTATTTTTGTTGCTGAAAAGATATCAATGTTATATGTATATTTTCATTTACAGTCAGCTGGTCTTGCTTAGTCTTTCTGTGTGTGTGTGTGTGTGTGTGTGTGTGTGTGTGTGTGTGTGTGTGTGTGTGTGTGTGTGTGTGTGTGTGTGTGTGTGTGTGTGTGTGTGTGTGTGTGTGTGTGTGTGTGTGTGTGGACCTGTCATACAGGCAGGCTCTATATGAACTGACAGATGTATACCAAAGGACACTCCTCTACACAGACCCAGTTTCTGACTGGCCTAATACTGGCCTAGTATAAACTCTGAACAGCGTTGCTTTATTTTCTTATGACAATACTTCTTGACTGACTAGATGTTCTTCATTAGACAGCACATGGCTAAAATGCCCCAAACCCAAAACAGTATGGGGAATATTTAAATAATCAAAATATTTCTAGCTACTTTGAGATCTAAAGGGAAAGAAAATTCCCTTCATGCTGTAAATGTGACAGGTGCAGTACCAATATGTGAAAAATATCATTGGAAAGTACATATGCTCTAAAAAATAAATGCTTGAATTGGATTTTGCTCACTTAATTGTAACGACCAAAAACACAGCACCCAATTAAGTCAACACGTCTGGTATTGTTATTCCAAACCAGGGTCTTATCTTCCAGATAGGTTGATTAAAATCTCTCTCCTCATGACAGCTTTATCAAGGTTAATCTCTTCTCCTGGTTCCCTGAGCTGCGCTGGTTCAAAACGAGCAGTGTAAGTGGGGCTGACAGGTATTCAGATGCTGTGCCCTGGATATTTTTCATCTTCTAAACACAGTCCTGTAGGCAGAGGCAGACCCAGTTTGTTTGCACGTTGCAACTCTCCCTGAACATGACAAGAACAAAGCCTGGTCTCTTCATGTGCACTCATCTTTAACCGAAGGTAGGATGGAGTCACACGTTACATTTGTTCATGTTTGAATTACGGCTAGTAATCTGAAGGTTGCCAGTTCGATTCCCGGCCGTGCCAAATGACGTTGTGTCCTTGGGCAAGGCACTTCACCCTACTTGCCTCGGGGGAATGTCCCTGTACTTACTGTAAGTCGCTCTGGATAAGAGCGTCTGCTAAATGACTAAATGTAAATGTAAATTAGCTGAGGTAACCCCACAAACTGTAGTCCTCCATCAATGTTCACATAAATATATACACACACAAACGTGTTTCACAAGCAAAACACACCCACGGACACACACACATGCACACAACACACGCGGTGACACTAAGTGCCAATAGAGCAGCATTGCTGTATATCTGCTCTGCTTATTAGTGTCCAATTGAACGTGTGTCAGATTTGCCCTCAGGTATATATGAGCAGAAACAACATGATAACATCTCCCTGGTCTGTCTCGGTCTCACCATGGACAGATCTGTTGTTCCCGTTACATTTGGGTGTTATTAGAGAGACTGTCACAAGGGCTCTCGAAAAAACCACAAGTGTCATTGAAATCAGCTCTACAACGGGGAATTGTTCATGAGTGCAAATTGTATCCATAGACAAATGAGTTTGCACCTAAGTCTCAAAAATAGAAAAGCTGCACATTTGATGCAACTGAATTGCGTCGAGAGAATCTGCAAACGATCGTTTGAAATGAGGTGTGGTGAAAACAAAACAAAAACTATCAAATAAAAAGTGGTGAATGGTGAGACAGCTATATTTTGTAGCATACACAGTAACATACAATGTAAACAATACAGCACACCCGACCCATTATTAACAAGATCCCAGGCACTAGTCATGCTTCAATGTCACTACAGAGTCAAATCTACAAAATGAGCGCGGACAAGTTGCAGAACCTCTATAAACATATAATACCCTTCACATTCCCTCGAGATACTAATAATCTCATCTACTGTGAGTAACAGGCTGGCGAAGCACTTCCGGGGTCACCTGCACAGAGTGCGGCCTTGCTCAAACCCAGCCCACACTGCGCCAACACTCATTATCCAGGTTTCCATAGAGACCACCCCAGGAGCATGTGCTAGACCAGAACCCTAAAAGCCTTTATTTCTGGAATCCAGTCTCTCTGGCCAGAAGAGGTACACACTGTTCTAATGAAGGCTAGTGCTTATGCTACTCACACAATGTTTGTTTTTTTCAGCTCAGCAAAAACAAATCAGGAAGAAAATAGGCTATAACAAGTAAAGAAGCTTACTGGAGTCATACGAAAAGGTACATATTCTGACCATTTATATCTATCGTTTTTACTACATTCTTTTGTTATAACATCACAGAAATTGTATGTCAGAGATAACAATTGCAATGGTATTTTATCTCCTCCAAGTAAAACTGAACCTTATAAAAATGTGATAGAGAAGCCATGCCAACAAATCAATGTTTACTGCTCCCCAATCAAAAAAGAGCTCTACACACAACCTGGTGTGTTTATAAAACACAATGAATCAATCTCACATTCATTGCAATCAGAAGGGAATCCTGTTTCCATTTCAAAAAAGGTCCAAGCTAAAGCCCTTTAGGAGCAGCCATTTTACATCGCCACAGTCTGTACCAAACACAGTGTGTGGAACCATTCACCAGAGGAGCAGCGGATCGAGATAGAGCTGAGGTGTCGTCTAGCACAGCAGTGATTGACATTAGAAATGGACATCAGCTATGGAACAGGTCCTTTCGGTTTTTGTAGTCTGTCACGCCTCAGTTGTGTGCAAAAAGCAGTGTTACTGCGCCCCTCACTCCCTCACTGCGCTCTCTCTGGAAAACAGCCCCTGCCTACTCATTCAGCCCCACAGCACTGCCACAAAATGGTTTTCTTGTCATCTTTACGCATTGCCCCCCTTCCTTCAGTTTGTGCTCACTTTTCCTCTCCCCCCCCCCCCCCCCACCCCTCCATTAGTCCATCTTTCAGAAAGATCCCCTAAATGCCCCCCAATTTTCTATGTAGTTTTTGTATCTGCCCCTTCCACCCTAGCCCCCCAACTCCTTGTCCTCCTTCATGCCCTCCGTTCTCTTCTACACCCTCCCCTGTATTCGCTGAGCGAGAAGTCAGCCCAAATCCAAAGCACATTTGCCTCTAATCAAAATCCATCTTTATAGGAATCACAGGCCAATCACCTTTGCACTGTGTAAAACAATAAGAGCTTGGGAGGTTGTCCGAGGGTAACAGTAGGGACGGGGCGATAGAGGCTAGCCTCTGCTGTTTTGTGTTTTTTTTTTCTCAATCCAAATGCCTCCATGTTTGTACTTCTAATATGGCGGGTGCAATGCCATGAAAAATACTGAACAAATCTCCTACTGTCCTTTCCTCGTATTTTTTCTATCATAGTTTACAGATATAATGCAAACATTATCCCATAGCTAATACAGTTTATTTAATTTAATCGTAGCAATCATTTAGGAAATACTTTTCTACAGTAAAACACAAATGGCACTTCCAAGCCAAAATGTTTTCTCAATTAAAAAATCTTGTAAAAATCTATATATTTGCACAGGGGAAATCATTGAATTTTTCTGTTTGAAACAAATGGCCCTCTTTTAAATTTAATGAACCTAAAAACATGCATTTGTTAAATCTTTTGTAGATATGCAAATAGGCCACAATAATCAATATGTATAAAATTAAGTCTTCAATTAAGATAAACCTTTTAGAGGTGTAAATATACTTACTACACATGTTTTATATGAACAATAATACGACTTAATTTCCCAAGTACACATAAATTAATTGAAATTAATCTTAAATGTTACCTATTTTTTTAGAGCACATTGAGAATTATTTAAAATGTAGACACATTTTGTACGTCTATTTAGGTGATGTATTATTCCATCGAAAAAAAAGATGTACCCTTAACATCGTCTCGTATTCTGTGCCTTGCGTTAATCATTAGGCCTAAATTCTTACCAACAAATAGGCCTGTCACACATTAATATTTCTATAGTTAAAAGGGGAATAAGACGACTATTTAGAAAAGCATGGTTTGATAGCTTAAGTGTTTTCACGTAGTTGAGGGCAATTAACCTGGATGTGACTAGAAAAGCCCGTACAGCCAGGTCCACCCACATATCTGTCTTCCCATTGCTTGGTAGTCAGGACATAGCAACAGCCTGTTAGGCTAATATTTATTGATTCAAAGAACAAATTAGTCAGGTTGTTAGACATAGAGACAAGACATGGCTCGTGCACCAGGCTTGTTTTTGTCTAAGCGGTCAATTATCATTTAATGAAGTTAATTTTAGATGCAAAACTCACCATTCAAGATGCACTGGAAAAAGATATTAGCCAATATCCACATGCCCCGCTCCGTTCAATATCCAAGCTATGCTTTTTCTTCTTCACTCCACACTCTTCCTTTTCCTTTATATTTCTTCAAAGTGTCAATTGCAATGGATGCTGGATTGTGCAAACACGTCTCTCTCTCTCTCTCTTTCTCTCTCTTTCTCTCTCTCTCTCTCTCTCTTTCTCTCTCTCTCTCTCTCTCTCTCTCTTTCTCTCTCTCTCTCTCTCTCTCCCTCGTATCTTTTTCACGTTGGAAAGAGGATGTATACGCTTCTGATGATTGTCTTATGGTAAGGGCAGAGATCCAACTGTACGTCTCCCTTGAAGTGTCCACGCCGTGCCTTGGTGCAGCCTTCCCCGCGTAACGGCGCGATGCTCTGCGGAGTACGCAAGGGACTCGCCTCCTCCTTGCGCTCCGGTCCAGGTGAGTGCTGCTGAGTCAGAGCGAAGACGGGAGGTTGGAGACGCATACGCGGGACAAGCGCAGTGTGCTCAGGTGAAATTTTCAAAGAAAATCAACATAAGAAAACAAATTAAATACAAATTCGGATAAAGAAAATAAGTGAATGAAATACTATGAATAAATAATGAGAAAAAACTTTCCAGTAATAAAAATGCTTAAAGTTGATTTTGACAAAAAAAACATGGGTTTGAAGCGGAGGCAATAGTTGTTAGCTGTGCTGAAAACTCAGTCCCACAACACCGCCTCTCTCCATCCAGAAAGCAACAAGCACACGCATCTTCCCGCAGACGTAGAAATCACACTGGTCCCTGCGCTAACCTTCCCAGCCTCAGAGCATTATGGAATAACCCTCGCCTCCTCCTCCGCAGCCGCTTTTCTTCTTTATTGCCTTAAAGGTGCAGAGCGCGCAGCTATCCCTGGAACTGAGCGCGAGATTGGCTTCATCGTCTCTTCACACTTGAGGACTAGGGAACAAGGCGTCCATCCAGGAAGAAACCGGGCAATGATGCAAAATCATAAAGAGATAATCAATCTATGATCAAACATTTCTCATGGCTACTAGTCTGCTGTGAGCTAATATAATGGGCGTGGTAGGTTACACACCTGACTAGCCTGGCATTTAAAAATGTAAATGAATTTTAATTTACAGATATCAAATAATGTCTTTTTAATGTTTTCTGTATAATTTATGAGTCCCAGGGGTGTTTTGGGAACCAGCCAGCCTTTGCTTGCATTCATTAATTGACCTTGACAAACATAAGCAGGCCTTCAGGCACCATTGCAGAGACAACACTCTCCACACGGAAATATTAAGTAAATTGGTAGACACAGTATTTTAATTTAGACAGACACAGCCTTTAATCGCGAACATTCAGGAGCATCATCGGTCTCACGAGGTAGATCGGCGGTTATGTGTAAATTCTTTAGGTTGTAGGATTTCGTGAGGGTGGATTGTCGATAGCACGTAACCACTTTATACACGTGACATCAAATACTTGGTAGTTTGCAGAATTGTTAGTTGACATTTGAGCCTTTAATAAACCAGAGGCAGAGCTGACCTCAAATGTGCATTTTGTTATGTTCTGTGTGTACACATGATCCTTTTATTGCTATTAGAGATTGAGTTGTTTTTCGCTTTTGCCATTTGAGAAATGTTGGTCCCCTACCCTACCCTCCCCTCCCCCCTCTCTCTCTTTCTTTCTCTCTCTCTCTCTCTCTCTCTCTCTCTCTCTCTCTCTCTCTCTCTCTCTCTCTCTCTCTCTCTCTCTCTCTCTAACTATATATTTCTCTCTCTCCCTGCAGTGAAGGGGTGTGTGTTGTTCATCCAGGGCTATGTTCTTTTTAATCTGCACAGCCACAGTCCTCTCTACCTGTCTGTATGTATTGAATACTGAAGATTCCACCACCAATTTCCTAACTGCTCTCCAAACATGGACTATTCCTACTTAGCCAGCATTCACATTAGGATGATTTATCAATGAAATTGACTTACTCTTGGTCTGGGCAATCTTTTGATTTTGAATATTCAACTGTTTAATTTCTCTCAAATCTTACTACATTTGTTCATATTATTACCATCCCCCCTGGGACAGATTTTTAAGACATCAGGAGACTACACTGTGGTGCTCACAGAACCTACAATATGTTTTTCACACTTGAATGAAGCAACCGTACAAGGACATCTGGTGGCACATCTGGGTTGCTGGGATTCGAGGGTTGTCATATGCTACAGTGTTAAGTCTCATAGTCTCACTAATCTATATGGCGATGGCTGGTGACCAAATTACTGTTGTTTTGTGTCTCTGTGGAGCAACTTAGTTCTTGATCAACATTAGTGTCTACCAGAGGACAAATATACTCTGGGCTGACCCAGTTGTGCCCACTTATTATCGATATGGTATGTCCTTTATGACTAATCATATTCAAAAGCCAAATAAAACTGCATTCGATGATTCTTTTCAATGGGTTTAATCCCTGTGGACTCTTTGGGTAAAGAGATCAGCTTTACATCAATGTCTGCCTGCTCATAAATCCTTCTTCCTCTAATCCCATATTTTCCCCATGATTTGCCATGAGAAGGGTATGATGAAATCAAAGGTATTATGGCACCAGATGGCAAATCATGGCAATAATCTTGTAAACATTAAAGTCCATACAGCCAATTAACATCTGGCTCATTTCAGTGCAGAAGCTAAAAATAACTAATGCAATACTTGTGTGCCCACAAATGGTAACTTTTGCTTCCTGCAAGATTTTTAGTTTGTTATCCAAAACTAGATAAATGAGACCTGTATGAATAGAGCTCCACCAATTGAATAATCTTCTCGTAGAACATTCCAACAAAGGAGAGTCTTGACGGTTGTTGGCATATGGTACAATCAGGTGACCATCTCCCAAGATGCCCAGAGGCAGCCTGTTCTTCCCCAGTCTCCACAGAGAAGCGCATTGAAATAAAATGGCAGGATTTGGATCAAAACATGTCTTTGTTGACCAAAATAATGGATTTGAGAGATATGGAGAGATAAAAGAGGGAAAGGCAGAAGAAAGACCGACACGGAGGAAACGTGAGAGAGCGGATTTGAAGCCAGTAGTTCTGTACAGTACGATGGCAAATAAAATGTGACTGCAACCATGAGCCAGTTCACACTACTTAATATTTGTTTCTGACAGGCTCAATACTGGAAGATAGTGAGATTATACTGTATTAGAACAGCCATTAAATATATTTATACACAAGGTTGGGTAGAAAGATAACCCCCAGTAATGGAGAGTTCATTTGAATGAACTGAATTTGAAACTTCTGGGATGAGAAAGCTTGGATGATTGGGTCTGAGTGTTGAATAATTCAAATGACATTATGTGAGAGAAAGGAAAGAAACAGTTGCTTAATGTGTATTCCAAGACCCCTCAATCTCTCTCTTCGCCCATGATTTCTGAGAGAAACGCAAGACGAAGTCACAATTCAAGTTTAATGATGTCTCCACAATGAAGAAATGGAAAAACCGTGTTTCCCATTGACAGTAACCCTTCGCCATTAAGGAGAGAAATAGAAGAGAAAGGCCTGTCTGGGATGTCATGGACTCCTACTGTAGCATACAGTGGCACACTGTAGGCTATGTTCAGAGATCAACAACAGACGCTCAGCCTACTAAGCTTGTATCATCTGGTCAGCTTCTCTGGTGCTTCCCCATAGGCTAGCAATGAGCTACTAGAGATTGTATATTTGTGCTGGGCCAATCAACCTCCAATGCATTTTTGAACAATGATACCATTCAAGAACAATGATACCATTTCAACATCATCATGCAGCACAGCACAGATTGGGTTCTCATTCCAGACTGCTGAGAAGCCACAGATTGTCAGAGTTGGCAGCGTTAATCACCCTTCCTCAGAAGGAAGTGAGTAATTGACAGACCAAGTAGAGCCTCTTGATGGCCCACCTTGCTGGATCCATAGATTGATTCTTCTCATTGACTGCCTTGCATTGCACAGCTCAATGCCCTGCTGTCCAGACCTGATTGAGTAGATATGATCTTTATAGACAATGCCTATGGCATGTTGTTGACAGCAATGTACTTTAGACAAGGTATACACTGCTATGGGCACAGGTATATTGACAGATGCATTTATTGATACAATGGACGTATCCGTTGAAATTATGAATTGGCACAACACACATTGAAATTCATAATGTGGTGCAGTGGCACTGGTCATCTGGATATGAAATGGTCACTCATCTACATTAACCTGACAGCAGTTAGCCAACAGGACATCTTCGGTAAATGCTTCCTGATCTACTGGTCATTGCTCTGTTCAGCATATGATAGTCCAATAGAGACCTGACACGTCATCTTGCTCCCAGCAGTATTTAAACATCTTTGAGTTTGACTTTAATTTGCAACTGTCCAACATGGGGTGTCAGTGTTGCTTAGTAACAACGGCACATGGCTGACCTTATCGGCGCGGTCATAAAAATGTATGAAGTCCTTTTTTATTCATTTTTCCCTTCTCTGTCTCTCTTTCATTCTCTTGCTCTCTCTCTCTCTTTCTTTTCCTCTCTCTCTCTCTCTCTCTCTCTCTCTCTCTCTCTCTCTCTCTCTCTCTCTCTCTCTCTCTCTCTCTCTCTCTCTCTCTCTCTCTCTCTCTCTCTCTCTCTCTCTCTCTCTCTCTCTCTCTCATTCTCAGCAAAATCACAGGAATCACATTGAGAGCAAAAAGAAGCTGGTATTCATGTGCTCTGCAGCGAGAGTATCAGAGAGATTAGATGTTTGGTCGAGGTAAACACATTCGCGGTAAATATTCATCGATGGCATGGGTGGGCTAATGCTGGAGCTAATGCATGGGCCTTTTCATGTTGCTGTTAGCTTGGTGAATATTGATTGCACGTTTACTTAGATAAATCGCCTGGGCGATTTCGAAAGCAGCCGGTGATGGGCAGTTAGAAGCCGTGAGTGGACACACCTCTGTAGGTTTGATGGAGCTGGCTCTAATCCTCTCACAGGAGAGAAGCAGGGAAGGATGAGCTAAAAGAGGCATTTGGAGGAGGCGAGGTGGCAAACAAACACTCAACATCTGTCATCTCCTGTTTTGTCATGTTCTTGTGAGGCGATTGACATCGCTCTTTCTCCATAAACCAGCCTTACAGTAAACTTGTGCACCATCCCCCATCATCTTGTCCCTCTCCATCTCTCCCTCCCCCCACTCTCTCTCTCTCTCTCTCTCTCTCTCTCTCTCTCTCTCTCTCTCTCTCTCTCTCTCTCTCTCTCTCTCTCTCTCTCTCTCTCTCTCTCTCTCTCTCTCTCTCACTCTCTCTCTCTCTCTCTCTCTCATTCTCAGCAAAATCACAGGAATCACATTGAGAGCAAAAAGAAGCTGGTATTCATGTGCTCTGCAGCGAGAGTATCAGAGAGAGAGAGAGAGAGAGAGACAGAGAGAGAGAGAGAGAGAGAGAGAGAGAGAGAGAGGGTGTGAGAGGCAGAGGTGGTAATGAAGGGCTATCTGACACACGTCACAGACTGTAAAAAACAGCATTGGAGAGTGGGGGCGGGGGAACACACACAGGGACGGACACATCAGCCATGACAGGCCACAAGAAAACAGAACCGCAAAGGAAGGATGCAGCCAATATCCTGGGAGATTCGAAAGATTTTTGAGCTATCAAATCAGAGCAGCGAATGAAAGATTGAAGGAAAAGCATCCAAATCTTTAAATAATGCCTTCAGCCGAGAGATATGTGCTCACTGTTCATGGGCCCTAATATTGGATTACAAATATTGGCATACAGTGGATCATATTTGGTGGTGTGTATTTGATCCTCTGTATGGGTATGGTATCAGGCAAGACCTGCAGTAGACATGCTAAGGGGCTGCCCTGTCGACTACCACACACAGTGATTTGTCAGGCTAAGTGCTTTTTCCACCATGTCTGTCAGTGTGTCTTTACAGGATCCCTGAGTGTTACACCAGGCTGGCTGCCTTGTAAAAGTGCCGCTCCGTCGTTCCCACAGGGCGCACAGATGTTAGGCTGGCTGCCACCCTGTCGCTGTGACAACATCTGCACAGCTGCGTCGGCGGGGCTGCCACACGCAGGCGGCGCGCTCCCTCTCCCCGGCGGTGCTGACAGGAAGGCGGGGCCGGCCGGGGCGCAGATGGTGCCGGGGCGCCGGGGGACCTGTGTTGGGATGGCAGAGCGGCGGAGGCAGGTAGAGGCTGGCGCTCCCATCTGGCCCCGGCGCTGGCACGCTGCCTGAGGCCATCTCCGCCGTTTACCCGGCGGAAAGGCTGTCAGAGCGGAAGTCACCCCGCGCAAAACGCTCCGCTCGCTGGGTGGGTTCACCAGCGAAGAGCAGAGCGGAGGGGGGAGATCATAACCTGCTGTCTGAGCGAACGTCAGGAGACCGCAGTAGAGAGCTGGTGTCATCTGGCTAGGCTAGGCTCTGTTTCCAGGCTTTTGCAGGTGAAGGACTGCTCAACTCAAGGGGGTAATCTGTGTCTGGCTATTCCGATTCATCAACCTTTGTTCGTCCTATCCTTTGCCTTGCCGCATCGTCAGCAGGACAGTGTGAGCATTGGACCAGGAGGGTATAGCAACATCAATAATCATACCAACAAAGAAGAAGATTCATCCCATTCACCCCATATCAACCTAACTGATATCCAGAAGCCCATTTTGTGCCACGTCACTGGGCAATAACAAAGACCCCATAGACACTAATAGCTCCACGTCAACCAAACAATGCTTCTGCTTAACAAAGACACACAGAATGCCCAAGTTAAACCAGGGTTTTTTGTCTGCTTCATTTAGGCCATAGTCTTATCTCGCCCCCCAGGAACCAGCAGAACCCCCAGGGGAGGGCAGTAAACATCAAGACGACAACGCGTTGATTTAGGACAATCAGAGCACAGGAGGGGGAGGGGCGCCAGGACAGTAGTGGCCACCGCGGTGTAGACCGTGCCAGAGGGGGGGGTGAGGGTCTGACCTGGGATGGCTGTCCAGGGAAGAGGGTGGCGAGGAAAAGAGCTTTACTGAAGGACCATGTGTTCAGATGCTCGCACGCCCTCCCCTCCCCCATTCTCCTCCTTAATCTCAGGCTGGCCCTCCCCTCCTGGCTTGTAATTACTCTGCGTCCAATATTGCGTGGAAATGCAAACAGATGCCCAGTGTCTAAGACAGGCATTATGTTCTTAGCGGATGTCCGGGTAATGCTGGTTTCTGCCAGGCCGTTGTGTAAGTGCGTGGTGACGGGGAACAGCAATGCAGGCGTGGCAAGAAGCAGCACAACAGGTGGACATCCCCGGGCCTGTGTCAGCGCACCCTGGCCAAAACAAAACCAGGGCTTGCCTGCTCACCGAGATCTGCGTTTATTCTGAGTGACTTGATGATGAGAGAAAGAAAGCTGGGGAGATACTTTATGTTAAACATTTCTGTTTCAGAAAAAACCTTTACTTCTTGTGTCTTTGTTTTCAGGGTTCCTGTCCTGTTGGTTGCTGAACAACTAAAAGCCTTGTACATAAAGGAAGATTTTGAGAATAATATTTATGGAACATTGCACTGCAGGAATAACAACCTCCGTTTTATTTTATAACATGTTGCTCATCAAGAATTCAAAACCTGAGAAACCCAGGACTTCATCTGCTATCAGAGAATGTGTCAGTCACTGGGACTCTGGGAAAAAAGTGGTTTGTCAGAGCCTGAGGGACCCACACTGACCTAAATAGAAAATTGTCAACAGCAACACATTGACAAAATAAAAGAGGGCATTGGGGAAGCAAACATTTAAATCTTGACCAGAGTCTCAGTTTGAATAGTATTCAATCTCTTCCAACATTAAATCATTGTTGTTTACTACATCCCTCAGTGGGAAGTGTATATGTTTTTTTCGTCAATATTCTAATCTTCTGTTGTTTTCCGCGACAGCGAGAAGGATACGCTGTTTCTTTGCGTAAGGAGTGATGAGCTGCTAACTAGCTAGCTTATCTGTAATTCCATAGTTTTTTCATTCTTAGGTTTAAGACCGGGAAGTACACGAAGCAAGCAGATGTGTGCTCCTTGTGTTGTCAATATGTGTTTTTACATAGAGTTTATGTGTCATTACTGGAGGAAGATCCTTAAGATTAAAGACTCACTCCTCAAGTAAAGAGGATTTGAAACTCTGAGTGTTCTGTATGTAAGTCCCTCTCTAACGATGATCCCATTCTTATCTGCCACGTAGCCTCTCACTGGATGTCAATAAAGTGAAGTGCCCTCAGTTGGTCAAGATTGGTATTGCAAATAAAAGTAAAATTTTTACGCAAAAGGATTTCACTTTTGATTGTATTTCATGTATGGCTATTTGATTGTATGTATGAAAAGGGTTAGCATTGGCTGTGTGTACACTGCTTCGCTTTTGCTTTAAATCACACCTTGAAAGAGGTGCAGAGAACAGTGACATCTCAGAAAAGACCTTTCATACAGATGTCTGAAAGATGCTACAGTATCAATGAGGGCAATGGGTAACACTTCATAATTATACACTATATGGTAGCAATAAACTTGAGAAGTCATGAAAGCATTCATAGATAATTAAATGCAATCAATTGTAAGTTAACCATTGCTTAATATTTTGCGGATTATTGATAACTCAACAAAATGTGCTGATTGTTAGTTTACAGCAAATGCTTGCCGCTTACCAAGGAAAGTTATAACAAAGTGTTACAGCAAATACAAACAGTGAAGTGCAACAGAAATGTAAACGATAAACATAGATGTTCTTGTCCCCAGTCTGTGTAGAAGGATACCAAATGAAGTCCTTATATGAAATCGTATACTATTGCTTAGAATTGCGGGAACGTTGTCTCCCTTCTGACCTTTGGTCTGTTTACATTGTTTAAGACCACGGCAAACAACCCTAGGTGCGGCTGGCCATGCTGCACCCCTGGCTCAATACTGGTTGATCTACAAAACCAGTAAGAGTGCTGATGTTCACCACAAGCACATGATTCTGGCGTGTCGTAAAGACTCACACTGCTCCGAGACTCTATGAGGCTTGACGCGTGACATCGACCTCACGAAAGCAGAACGGGAGAGAAAAAAATAAACCCATAACTGCCCAGTAACAGGCCGCTCTTTCCTCATTGGCTGTGGAGGAATGTACGTTGGATCGTAGCCTTTGGACTAAATGACACATGCAGTTTTGATCTATACACACACAGGCAGGCTTACAGTAATGTGCACATGCACTCGTACACAGACACAACCACACACACATACACACACATACACACACACACAGACACAACCAGAGACACATACACACACACTCGCACAGTGCTGGTGAGAAGCAGGAATCATAGTCAGTTTCATAACCAGCTCTATCAGAATATGATAATAATGATAGAGGAGTCATGTAAATCTATATTCTGGAAGGTTGATAGGTTTCCATTCACATAACTCAAATATTGTTTTGCTTAATCTCCTGCAATTATAAACCATTTTCAAAAAGCCCAAATCAGAAAGAGTGAAGATAATGAAAGGAAAGTTGTTATCATCATTTTCTTTACTGTAACATCATTCTGCAGTTCCAATACCAGTGGATTTACTCTGGTCACATTGTAACCAAACAAGTCATAGAGCAGCATGCCTTTCATCCTCCAGACACAACGTGATGGTTCTGAGTCACGCTGAGCCGCTTCCTGTGGCTGTCCTGTGGACCGTCACCCTGTGTGGTCAGTGGGGGGGCCCAATAGTTCTGTACTGAAACATGCGATACAAACCCTGCTCCTACATATTCTAAACGTACCGCGGGCCCCTTCTAGCACGTCAGCACTGCCACTCGTGTACGCGGAGGGCTCATTTAGCGGCCGTTGAGCGTTTGTTTGTCGACACACCAGGGTTCCCTTGCCTTCCCACGCCTCATTGAGTCGTTTGAGAGGCAACGGAAAAAGCAAATAGATGAGAGGCGGTCCCCCGGTTGGGATGATGCGACAAGGGCCCTCGTGATAAACGGGCATCTATTCAAATGAGTGGCTAATTGCAGCATCTGTTAACCCATTGAAGAGGTGTCAGTGCAGTGTCATGGGTCTGTTAATTGGTACAAACAGGTAGCAGATGCAGGCTCAGGGCCTGAGCATCTGCCAATTAGCAAGCCAACCTCTGTGAGCAGTGATTAGGCAACCATGCTGATGGAGAGAAGAGGAGAGGAGCGGAGAGGGAAAATTGTGGCCATGGAAGAAAGGGAGAGGGATAAAGTATTGGTGTGCGTGCATGTGTCGTACTCTCTCAATAATAGCTACGGAAAAAAAACAGTAAATATATAGATCCTTCCAATGTACCTGAAGTTGTGAGTATTGAGCACACTTACACCAAGAGACAGGTAAATAAATAGGATCCGTGTTCTTTTTGTTAGGGATGCATGAAATGCTTTTGTTTTGCAAATGTTAGAGCACCCCCCTCAGGTAAAGTTGAGTAATGCACAACCGTCTGTATCCGAACTGTTTTCTTTATCATGAAATGTACAGTATTAAATTAAACTGAATGCCACTTTCTTGCAGAGCATTTAGGAATATGTTATCATGTTCAATACTTTTAAACAAAGTATTGTTTATTCAACTGTTTGTTTTGACCCATTGCACCTGTCCTGCAGGGGGAAAAGTTTTATGGCCCTCTGTTATCATGGGTAAAGAGTAAGGAAGCACAGTACAGTAACCTTACAAGGGAGCCATGGCAGCCTGCACTTCTCGTCATTTGTGGTGTAAGTTGTACGGTAACACTACACTAAAACTTCTTACTACGGTAAGAATTACTGAATGATTGGAAGAAGATAAAAGACTTTTACCTTATTGGGTATTGGAAAGGAGGGAAATGAGAGTACCACAGGAAAGGTTGTGAAATCACAATCTGTGATTTCAAATGAAAGCAAGCACCAGCCCCCCAAAAAAGGCATGTGGACTTGTATTTGTTGGACAGTGTTGTTTAATGTGAAGTTTACATTAATGTGTGCGTGTGTGTATGTTTGTGTGTGTATGTTTGTGTGTTCTATGTATGTGTGCGTGTACGTATGTACGTGTGTGAACGTGTGTGCGTGTGTGTGTGTGGGGGGAGGTTACAGATTTCCTAAGAACAGCAGGGTTTCTTTTTTGCTGTGTTTTCGCCTGGTACTTCGGAAGATCAGCTTTTGATTTCGGCTGTGAATGGTCTAACAACCGGTTCATCTCTGCATCCGTGGCTAGACTCCACAGAGAGACGAGACCTCAACAGAAACCAGGTAAGACCAGGACTCTCTTTGAAATTCCGCACATTTAATTTCAACCTCTTAATTAAACTGCATAGCAGAAATGTGTAATTGCTCTGTTTAAAGCTGGAGTTCCTGTGCCAGGGAGACAGAAGTGCAACCGTTGGTCCAAGTGTCCACCTGGGAAGTTTGCCTTCCAGATACTTAGTGGTGGAGGGATCCAAAAACAGCCCAAAATCTGTTTCGAGAATGCGATGTCAGTGTTGAGTAATGACTTAAAAGAAACAGTTGGCCTTCCTCCAAACCAAAATGTTAAGTCTTTAAAGTGATCTTTATTGTTTCCCTAGGATTATTGATGGACATAATGCTGGTAGAGGAATCAACATTGCAGCAGTTGATGGTAACGAATCACTTTGTTATCTGTACAAATGGCAACTTTTTTCAACTATTTCCTCATGTCCTGTGAACACTGTGGACACTTTGCAGAAACACCTTGATGTGGCCCCTCCTAATTTTGAAAAAATGTTGTCCACACAGCATCCTCAGGAGAGAAGATAGACAGTGCTTCTTTCAACATGTGGCAAGGAGGTACTGCTACAACACTATGCTATATCAGCCACAAACACAAACAATATGTTTGGTTGTCAAAACTTTTACTATCTCTGTTTATAGATGTCTGAATTAGTAATAGAGTTACTCATTACTGGGTCCCAACCTACTAACTCCTTCACATTACTTTCTCACATGGCTGTCGATTTTTTGTTTTCTTGTAGATAACTCTGTGGCATTGATCAACTTCCTCCACAAGATTTCTAATGGCTCTTTTATATTGATGGCAACTTATGATGAGGGAAGCACCAAGTATGTTTACCATCTCCATGACAAACTGGTGTAGTTAGAGACTTATATACACTCTTTTTTAATCAAGGTTGTTTGTTTCGCCCATGAAAAACCATCCAGTTTTAGATTAAAATACTTTGTATACCATATTATGAAATACTTATATAACACAGTTAAATATTAGGCCTGTGCTAAGTTAGCCTAATGCTAACTTTGTATTGATTAATTCATTAATGTGTTACATTACCAACAACATTATCTGCAAGCTTTTCTCAAAGACCCTTTCATTCCACACAGGCTGAAGCCAGAAGCAAAGAAGGAAATAGAAAGCCTAGGAAGCACTATCATTGGAAAAATTGGCTTTCGTTCCAGCTGGGTCTTCTTGGGGTCTAAAGGATTCACAATTCCTGAAGACATTAATAAAGAAAAGGTAAAGGCTACTGTACATTAATATGTATATTTGTTATTTCTTCTTCCTTTTGACACCTGAAAATGCAGGATAAAGTACTACTGTATCACTGGTGATAATATCCTACTGGGCCCACAGAATGTACACATTTGTTGTGACAATGTCAGTGACAGTGACAGTTTTGTTGTTGGTTTCACAGATACTCTACAGTAACAGCAAGACTAACAGATACAAAGGCTGGCCAGCAGAAGTACAGATTGATGGATGTGTTGGGCACATTTAAAAATATTATTGTCAATTCATGTTTTTGTTGTTTTACTGAATGAGAATTATTTTGAATTAAAATTAGAATGAGACACACGCTTACGCTCATCAAACTACTTTTGGCAGCATACAACTTTTATAAATACTTTGTAATCTCATGAGGGTAATCAAATAAGTCAAATAATATACAGTATCTTTATCAAACATGGACAAAATACACTATCCCTGAAAAATTCAAGTCAACAGGCACTGGAATGTTCCATGTTCATTGGCATCTCCATTAGTTGTTCTGTAAAGATAGATTTAGAACTAATTAAACAAACATACTGCAAAGTAATGTACTTAATGTAACTGTCTGATATTTTCTATTACAGTTTTCTTTTATATAACTTTTTACCTTTAGTTGTGTATATGTCCAATCAAGAAAATCGGGCACATTTCCATAAATTCCTGGCTTGTTCCTAAGTGCACACCCTATTCCCCAGCTAGTGTCCCCAACCAGCCACCATCGAACATCGTCCTTGACGACAAGAGGTCCTCCACTGTCCCCCTGCAGCACACAACACAAATTATTATTATTATGGGATTATAACTATAAATATTATTACAGAAATATAGCTCATTTGTGTGTGTGTGTGTATATATAGGTGTGTGTGTATAGGTGTGTGTGTGTGTGTGTGTGTGTATAGGTGTGTGTGTGTGTCTTATCTGACCTGACATGAGTCCACCCCTCCTGCCAGTTTTCCAGCACAGATCATGGAACTGGTAACCTGTCCGCCATACACCTCCGGCCTGTTACAGGTATCGGTCCTGTATATAGTCACCTGGGCCTGCATCAGGTTGTTGGAGGCTGACCCTGGAGTTGAAAACCAATATCATTATTGTTTCATTATATACTTTCATATTATGATAGCTGGATATAATGGTGAGTATTATATAGGATGGTTGTTCAAGTAACCAATCCCTGTTGTCACTGCTCTGTCACAGCATTCAGAATGACAACTGTACATGATGTCTGATCCTTGTATGCTCTTGATTAGTCTAACCCACGAAATTGACACCAGCAAATCAGCCCCAAAAGAGCCCATTTATTTTAAGGTAATTTTGTTGTAGTTTGCCCAAGTCTAATCAAAGTGGTTGGAAGAATGAGTGATGTATGCATTCTGGTGTACCTCCACTCCTCAAAGACCCCCATCCAGAGATCCAGGCTTGTCGTTCAGGAGTCAAGTCCAAACCAACGTTGGGCAAACAAACTGGTCTCACCGTATCTAACACATAAGAAAGGACATGGAGTTGGAGTACTCAACCTTTGGATCAATTTGAAGAGTGTTGAACTTGTGTATTTATTTTATATATAAAAAAATAAACATTTTCTATCCACAATTCAAATACAATACGATTTAAGTTATTACTGTATCTGTGTATATGTCTATAGATGAATACGTATGAACTTTTGAAGTAGGCAAGTGCTTACCAGACATTACCAGAGGCCTGGAGAGTTTCATCAGAGCAACATCATTGTCATTGGTGTTTTGGTCATACTTTTCATGAACAATGATACGATTGACTGAATTGCCAGTAGCAGGGTACATCTCAAACAAGGTCAAATATCCAGCGTACACTGTCCAAAGACCAGGACTCGAAAACCTACCAATGATATGGAAGCAATGATGAAGGAAGGAGTAAATAAAAATGTGAGACCAATAATGATAAACGTCATGATAAATCCAACTTCAACCAAAGCCATACTTGAAAACCGGCTACAAGACATTAACTCATATATAGCATCATGTCCAATAATCAGGGTTGACCCTCAGAGAGCAATCCAAGACAACTACGTTTGGGTAACCCCCCTCCAAGAAAGGATTTACATTTAGTCATTTAGCAGACGCTCTTATCCAGAGCGACTTACAGTAAGTACAGGGACATTCCCCCGAGGCAAGTAGGGTGAAGTGCCTTGCCCAAGGACACAACGTCATTTTGCACAGCCGGGAAACGAACTGGCAACCTTCTGATTAATAGCCCGATTCCCTAACCGCCCAGCCATCTGACTCCGGGGATTCATCCCATACAGGAGCAGACTGAAGGCCCAGTAACAAAGTCAAACTCACTTCTCCACACAGTGAGCTGCTGTGAGGATCCACTCCGAGCTGATAATGGAGCCCCCACACAGGTGCTGGTCCTGGACCTGCAGGCTGACCTGCCATGGCCAGGCACCCCTGGCTGCTACCTCCCCCCCAACGATGCGGGTCCTGGGGGCCGCGGTGCTCTGCCCACAGTCTGGAGACACACAAACAATCATTACCAAACGCAACCAAATGGCACAGGTCTGTCATTTAAATCTGACCTCTAGCAGAAAAACATTGTATTCCTCCATCTGCTACAGGGTACACAGGGTCGTGTGTTGAGGAATGGGCTCTGCTGCTCTTCTCTCAAGCTCTGAGCTTTCCACCGCAAAACAAAACCTTGTTTAAAGGATAGTTAGCTAATTCCCCATTATGTGTCATGTGACAGGATGTGAGACAGCAGTACTGTAATAACTCACCTATGCACCGTAGACTGACTGCTCTGTTGGCTTGGCAGAAATTACTGGAAGAAGAAACATCCTAGTGAGGGTTTAAAATGCCTGTACAGAATATTCTGATCCTGTATATGAGTCCCTCACTATGCAGTAGGAATATCTATAGAAAAAGGACTGACTGAGAAAAGTAATCAACTTACGTGCTTAGTTGTGCCTGTACATAAGGGCCCAGGTAAGAACTATGATTCAATGTCAGATAGCCGTTATAGGAGGCAGAGCTTACTGAGGTAGAATTGACGTAACTCTCCCTGAAGAGACAAACAGGTACATGGTCAGCACACGCCAGAAAACTGGTACACATTATTTAGACACTATACACTTTATATATCTTATATATATAATAGAAACTCTGTTGTTACACATTATATATCAGCACAGTGTGTGATCTGTCATGGAGTTCACTCCCTCTCATGTTGTCATCATTTCACCAAGGGTTACCTTTCAATCTAGATCATTTACTTGTGTGATGTGGTCACTTGGCCTTTGGACATGTGTGTATCTTGAACAAAGTAATGCTGCCACACCTAAACACAGTGTTTCTCAAAAGGCTGACTCACTTCTTGTACCCAATCTGCTGGCATGTAGTTTCACCGTATTGGTCATTCCAGAAGTCATGGCACACAGGCTTCCATGTTTGGCTTTCTGACGAGTACCCCTGCAGCAGGAAGTTTGTTCCATGGAGGCGAACTGGGGAGCACAGATTGATGTTGGAAAAATAATTCATAATTTTAATCTTATTCACAGTCAATGATATCTGGTGTACATATGGCATATGGCCAGACAGGGATCAACAAGAGTGCGATGCTAGAAAAGGATTCTTACAGCATTTCGATTCATCTTCTTCATTTGGGCAGTCCTTCACACCGTCACACCACTGGGAGGCACTGAGACACTTGCCGTTGTTCCCACAGGACTTTCCCAGCAGACACTGGTACCACACTGGGAGAGAAAACACAGGAGACACGGCCTTGACATCCCTACTCTGAACTCCTTCGCGTCAGACGGTTACACACGTTATATGGTGCTTCACATCCGTGTTCAAAGTCAATTCATGAATCGTCCTTTTGGTGTGTTTGAGAAAAGGTTGTTCTCCAGAGGACATCCTTGAGTTAGATGACACCCGTCAGTAGGAATGTAATACAAGTGTATGCTGTGACAGTAAGGTGCTTGGTCATGATTGACAAGTACGTACCGAAGTACCAGATCAGTACTCCTATCACCGCTAGGATAAGCAGGAGGATTAAGACAGTGCACACTGCTGTTTTGCAGCAACTGTTCTTTCGGCCTGCTGAAAGAGATGGAATCAAAACACACTGAGATCTACGTTACACTGGCCCTGAGGTAAACACCTGCCTCTGCCGTATTTCCATTTACTGATTTGTTTATGGCAACATGTCACACTGCCTTGCTTTCTACATTTTGAATTTGCTAACCTTTCCTGGTTTGTTGGGGAGGTTGGACAGGAGTCATGGTTTGGTGTGTGTTGATGGGCTGTGGTGGGTACATTGGAACAGCGGAGGAGTGGTAGCTGGTCTTTCCAGTTGGAGGAGCATATGGAGGGGGTCTCCCCTCCCCACTTTGAAACCCATAATTGATGTACTGTGGGCCATTTGTGGGCCCAGGCTGAGGACCAGGCTGTGGACAAATATTGTGGATACATAGGGAATCTTCAAACGTAAAAGTACACACTGAGTTGAAGTTATGTTCCAGTTCATCATTATGTATACACGGTATTAGTGTATAGGACAGGCTTAGGATTGGATAAACGTATACTGTACTGTAAAATGTTCTTAACTTTCAGTTGGAGAAAACGTCTAACGTCATTCGAACACTGGTGCTCCGGAACCTACGTTTATTTTCCTGTTCATGAACGACAGTTGAAAACTTACACTAGATTGTAAAATGAGATTTACCTGGTAATATGCCATGTTGACAGTTCCTGTTTCTATTCAAAACATGACAAACAAGGAAATGTAAAGTAGAGCAAATAAAAAATATTAATATAAATTCAATTCAATTCTAAGTAGCACACCATTTCATAGTTTGATGGTTACCAAGACACCGTGTTTACTCCGCACACTTAACCCTTGTGTTATCTTCGGGTCATTCTGACCCATCAGTCATTGTGACCCACCGTCGTATTGCGACAGATTTACTGCATACAAAGACAAAGTGAAGCATTTTCTTTTAACAGCTAGGCTGTCTCAGACCCCCCACATTGCAAAGGTTAAAAGAAAATTATTTTAATTTGTTTTTGTATTGGGTAAAATTGGGTAAACACAACGATGGTTCATTATGAACCTTTGGGTCATGTGACCCGAAGGCAGCACGAGGGTTAAGTAAGAAATGAGTCTTTGATTTGATCATTCCTCTCATCCTCATGAACCGTGATAAAGTTACTAATAAGTTACTAATAAGTTAAACAATCATATTAATAAAGGTATAAAAAAATCTAAGAATCAATACCTCACAACAAATGTTCCTTTCCAGCCTTTGCTTGATATCCTTCTTCTCTGTCTTCTCTCTCTAACTCAGTCCAGTCTTCCACTGTGTCAGGTAATCAACAGCCATGACCACACCTTCCCTGTGTGTGCATAGGCTGACCACTCAGGCTGTTCAAGTATTCCAGCCATTAGAAAGGTTGTGTTCTTTTTCTAATGATGAAATGAACTTCACAGGAAGAGCCATGTGATATGGAAGTTATTGTACTACATGAAGAAGTTGTGGCAGGGCTTCACAATGGTTTCACTGAACTCTACAGTCATTACAGGTAGGTTAGTTTCACTGGCTCTAATATTTGTGAACACTTTTATGACATGGTTTATGATGTGATAGGAAAGGCAGTGTCACTATAAACTAATTGATAGAGTAAATGCAATGTTGTGCATTATAAAATATTATGCATTATAAACAGGACAATAAAGTTAAAGTTGAACTCAAACTAAAACATTGCCTTTTTGGTTCATTTGTCAGTAAAGTGGCACATAAAAAAAGTTCCCACTTAGTTTCTCATGGCATGAAAACAATGACACAGTTTAGTCCTGAAGCTGCTACTCACTGAGTATCCATTACCATGGATACCATGGAATCAGGAAACAACTGGAATTACACTTTTGCTCTCTTGTGGTGACACTACTGCCTTCTTGCCTCAATTGAACAACCATTAAAAAACACAAACATATGTGTTCTCAGCAGGTGTCCCAGGGTTGGCTCAATGTTATCAACACAGAAAAGAAATGTTTCAGATTCTTACCGGCATACGGGAAGGTCTTCTCTTTCTGCCAATACGAACATTTTCTGATGCGTTAATCAATAACCAGGTGAATCATCATGGCCCATTTCTTCACAGTCACAATGGACGTTGGAAATGTCTGTAAACAAAACTGAGACCATGGGCCTTTGTCGCAGTTGCAAAACTCTCTGTCAATAGTTAACTTTACGCACGCCATGTTCTCTGGCGGAGAAAGAGGGTAAAAAATATAAAGGCACAGGAACACTTGACTGTTCGTTTGGATGGGATTTAATTCAAGTGAGTCATTATTCATTTATTTTTAGAAGCACACTTTCCCACATTCCGATCCACTCCCATTCCAATCAATGTCAGTCAGATGGTTGAAGATCAAAAACGGCTGTTTTCACACCCTCCTGTGGCCCAAATGTATAACAGGGAGGAAAACCTGCAATGACAAGTATCCAACCTGCTCAAACAAGGCCTTAGTAGATTTACAATACTCTAATGGGATAGTTTTACCATTTGCATGTTTACATAGTATACCACTATATATAGGTAATGTTAAGTGATACTTTAAGCAATGGGATTCCTCTTTTATCAGTAGTAAGCCAAAACATCTCATATCACAACACAAAAATACATCCATCCATGTTAGTTTCATAAAAACTATTTATTCATCTTTCAAGTCCAAAGGTTCAACAGCAACCAGAAGTTATTTGCACACAGGAGTGTCTCAAACATGGAGTCATAATAATATCTGTTTGCATACAGTCATCTAGCCACAGTCACCTTTCAGGTACAGAGTTTGCTTCAGATAAATGACAAAGTGCTTGGAGTATTGTCATCTCAACCAAGTCCATCCATGAAACAGCTGTTCTACAGGCAGTCCTGATGAGGAGGCAGGAGTAGGTGGAGCGTGAGGTTCCCTACAGCTTCTGGATAAGGATGGAGGAGGCTCCACCCCCACCGTTGCAGATCCCGGCGAGGCCGTACTGGCCGGCCTCCAGGTGGTGCACCATGTGTCCCACAATTCTTGTCCCTGACATCCTGTGGGGGGGAAATAAACAAAAGGTTGTCACATTCGTTTCAAACACATTACATTTACATTTAGTCATTTAGCAGACGCTCTTATCCAGAGCGACTTACAGTAAGTACAGGGACCCCGAGGCAAGTAGGGTGAAGTGCCTTGCCCAAGAACACAACATCATTTGACACGGCCGGGAATCGAACTGGCAACCTTCAGATTACTAGCCCGATTCCCTAACCGCTCAGCCACCTGACTAAAACACGTATGTGTCTCTTCTTTTAAACAACAATGGACCATCTGTATTCTTAATGAAGGCATACATTTTACAATGCATACTGTATTCACAGTTTTTCACCTATGAAGTGGGTTGCCATGTATGCCAACTTATTATTAGTATAAAATCTGTGTCAACAGACTAACATCTGTTGGAGGTTCGGGTTGGGTCTGCTTACCCAATAGGGTGTCCCAGAGACACAGCCCCTCCATTGACGTTGACCTTGGCGGGGTCGATGTCCAGCATCTTGATGTTGGCCAGGACCACCACGCTGAAGGCCTCGTTGATCTCCCACATGGTGATGTCCTCCTTCTTAACTCCACCTGCTTCCAGCACCTGTAGGGACCACATACAGCTCATGAAGAGTGGCAGTGCCATTTCCACCTCTGACGCACAGCAGGACTTTCATATCGCTGCTGTGCACTTCCCCTTGCTGCTGTTCCTAATGGTGATATCCTATTAGCTCTAAAACTGGGAGATACCGCGAGGGCTGTTTCAGAACAGAGTTGTTCTCTTGGAGGGATCATCGGTGAATTGGACCATGCTCCAACTTACCTTGGGTACAGCAAATGCAGGAGCAATAGGGAAGTCGATAGGGGCAACGGCAGCATCAGCAAATGCTAGGGATAGGAGAACAGAACAGCTACTTAGGGTCTACACTTTAAGTAAACGAAACAATCCTGCAACTAGACAAACCAGGTCAGTCTGACCCTGAATGCGGCTCATCAGTTTAACCTTAACGGTAGTAGAGAATTAAGGTCAAAGTTCATTTTGAGACCCAGGAAAAGCCCCTGTCCCAAGTGTCTATTCTTTACAAACACCCTGTGCCACAGCATTCTTGTAACCTCAGTCTGGGTTGTGTTGCGCATGTATTTAAGTGGATATATATATATATATGTGTGTGTGTGTGTGTGTGTGTGTGTGTGTGTGTGTGTGTATTTCTAAGAGCCTTACAGACGATCCTGGCCAGTGGAGTGACGTTGAGTCTCTTTACTGCGTCTGCAGTCATGAGTACCAGAGCAGCCGCACCGTCATTCAGCGTGCTGGCATTGGCTGCAGTTACTGTGCCTGGAATGACAACGACCAATCAGAATGAACCTGTGAATCTCCGCACAGAGAAAGCCCTGTCTTCAATACACACATCAACTGAGGTTTACGTCTCGGGGCCATATGCCAATAGTACCTTTATTTGTGTTGTTCTCATCACTTAATATTCTCTTCAACGTGCAAAGCACCGATTCAGGGATGTTTTTCTCCATATTTACCGTTCTCTTTCTGGAACACAGCCCTCAGCTTGGCGACTTTGCTGAAGTCCACGCGCCTCCACTCCTCATCCTCTGACACAACAACGTCCGGCTTGCCTGTTGGTGAACAGTGCAGTATGCGGTACGTGCTTCTAACCACAGGGATTCCAACCAGGGAGAAAAGATAGAACTATCCGTGTTTACCTCTCTGGGGGATGCTGACGGGTACAATCTCTCTGGCGAGCACCCCAGCTTCCCACGCTGCTTTGCTGCGGGTGTAGGAGCTGATGGCGTAGGCGTCCTGCTCCTCCCGGGTGATCTGGCTGTTCTTGGCTGTGTTTTCGGCACAGTTTCCCTACGGCAAACAAACAGAATGGTACTGTTTCTTCATAGACCGGTGGACCTATTTCTCCACTACACCGCCACACAAAGACAGAGCAGTACCATGTGGAACTTGTTGTAGACATCGGTGAGGCCGTCCTTCACAATGATGTCCTCCACCTTCAAGCCTCCGTAGGATGGGGTGTCTCTCCCCATCACGTAAGGGACGTTTGACATGCTCTCCATGCCTCCGGCCACCATCACATCCTGACACCCAGGATACAGCACAGATCCAGTTAGTCAAATCATTTCATCATCTTCTATCAGACACAATTTGACATTAGATAAATGTAGGGGTAACTGAAACGGAAAGGGTTAAACAAACTGTGCAATTGGCCAGTTTCGATTCTGTTCACCACAACCATAATCTGATATGTTAGTTAGGAAAAGTGATTGTCAGTAAAAAAATAAAAAATAAAACTTCAGGTTTCTGATCTCTGTATTATATTTGTATTTGTACGTTACCTGGTGTCCACACATGAGACTTTGAGCAGCCAGCATGACAGACTTCATCCCCGAGGCACAGACTTTGTTGATGGTTGTTGCTGGAGTGGAGAGGCTTAACCCTGGAAGGCCAAATTGTGTATAGGACCGGTTACAGTATCAGTGACACAGAGCAAGTGTAAACGGTTATCTGTGTGTGAGTGTGTGGAAGCTTGCATGGTTTCTCTGATTTGACCTGCTCCCAGTAAGGCTTGTCTGGTGGGGGCTTGTCCCTCCCCTGCCTGCAATACATTGCCCATGTACACTTCCTTCACCTCCTCTGCTGGTATACCTAAACACAGACAGCATCCCATCACGTCCCTGCACACACCTAGCTTCATCAAGCATGAAGATGAACCATCCTACTTAGGTTAGATTTGTAGTTATGCCATTGTAAAAGGGCATAACTACAACTGTCAGTGAATCATTTACAGAATTTCAACAATCAGATTCATTTCAAATAATTCTGCTTTCTTTGTTTCAGTTCCGTTCCTACCTGCTTTTTCGACAGCTCCTTTGATGGCAATAGAGCCCAGCTTGGTGGCAGGTACTGCTGACAGGCTTCCTCTGAAGGACCCCATTGGGGTGCGGACCGCACTAACGATGAACACTTCCTGTGATGGAGCATCAAGGTTTGTATACTATTCATTTGCTTTTTGTCAAGGTAACCACCAGTTCAACAAAACTATACAAAACAATGGGACTTCATTATCTCTATTGCTGTTGTAGACTTACATTTAGTGAAGGGCGAGATGAGTAGGTCCTTGAAAGGTACTTTTGAGTCTGTAAGGGCAGAGGGTATTAGACCGTGTTTGATAACATAACAGCACGCTCAAGCAGTGTTGGAAATATGCAAAATCAAGGTAGCTAGGTGCATTAAATGAGGGCATTTTGTGCATTTACATTTGTTTAGAGTTTTGACTTAACATTAAACTAAACTCATATGCTGTTGATGTTCTTACATTTGACTAAAGATAGCTGTAATGTAGCAGGGTTGACTACTTACACAACATGAATAGACACATTTCTTTTAATTAAGATCATTTCAAAACCTGCGATGGCATATTTTTCCTGGCAGTTTACGATACCCTTAATATGATTAGAAAAATATCAATTTTGATCAACAAAAAATCTAAAATGTCCTCTTTAAGTGGAATCTAGCTGGCTAGGTAGCTAGCTAAACGTTAGCTGTTTGTAATGCTATAGTAAAAATATTTCAAACTGGCTGTAAAACCTAGACGTAGGGTCAAGGCAATACAATTACAATTATACAATTATGACAGCTAAGGTCTTCACAATGGGTTTTGTCAGTCAAAATCAAAACAATAGACTAGATCTACGCAGCCTAGTATTTGTACTTATACATAGCATGTTGTTGGTATAGTATCGTTAAAGAGACCAGAGCTTTCTTCCCTGTAAACTGACCCCAATTAGATCACCCAATGCACTTACCAGGTGCTTGCAAAACTGAGTCCGCATGGTTAAAAGTCCACTTGATGACATAATATTATACTGAAAAACTGTTCCTAATGGTAGGAGCTGTTTCACCTTCAGCAGTGCAGTGGAGGGCCAAACCAACCAACCAATCAAAGTAAGAGGTGTCTCCTCCTACGTAACTTGCTATGTATTGTGGTCCTTGTAGTTTAATCGTCACTCGCGACTTCCACCCATCACCCACAAATGTCATATTACTTCACAGAGTAAGTCCTATATACCACTCCTTTTTTCATGCATGAACGGAATTATTGTTTTTTATTTTATATCCAAAGCCATTCATTTGACACTATATCTGGACAAAATGTCAGCCTTCTGGACACTGGCAGTTCATTTGTGAAGAAGTTTCTAATTGTTCCTTATTGCTTTAAAAGTACCAAGTCAATTATGTCAGTTTCCAAATACAAGTTCAAGACAAAATAAAAGTATTTATTACAGATCTGTAAGGTGCAGGTGTCTGATACACTCAAGCTGAGCATTTCAGAGGACTGGACATAGAACACAGGAATGAAGGGCAGTTAAATAGTAGCTCAATATGGGAGGTTTTACTCTCACTAGAAACATCAGGGGGATGACAATCAACACTGTCTTTGCAAGCACTAAAAGAAGACGCTGCATTCATGGTGCTAGATAGCTTTTTTTTGTTTTTAGATAGGGCTCCTAGAAATGGAGCCCCCATCTAGTTGCAAGATTCATTAATGTAATGAGAAAGCAATCGTATTAATTAATTCATATTTGTTCAGGTCTAAAACTTGGCGTACACAGTGATAGTAGCCCATGGCTTGAGGGTGCTGATTTCCTAGTAGCAGTTCAGCCACCCGTAGTTAAGCAGAACACGGACCACTCTCTTCAATGGGTAATAGTATTCTGTTTGCTTGGCGCCGTCGGAGAAGTACAAGTAACCTGAGGGAACAGGTTTACACAGGTTAAGACAGCGGTACATTGTTTTGCCCTGTGTACCCGTAGAGTTTTGGCTGTTGCTGATTGAGGATGATTGATTCTAGAATATGGAGGCCAACGTTATCACTTACCATAGTTTTCAAAAGCAGCATCCACCTTGTAGCCAATGCCAGGAAAGTCATGGCGGATGTATCTAGGGTATCCACGGTCCATTTTGCCTTTCCTTTCATTGAAACTGTGGCAACAACATTGTATATTTATCCCACTGCAGAGTGGCACAACTCATTTGTTGGCAAAACTCAACTCAAAATCTCTTGATTTTCTGCAAAATGTCCTTCAATAATCACTAACCTCCAGTATCTGCCGCTCACAAACAGGAGTGTTTTTCCAGTGTACGCCACATGGACAGCAGCGTCTATCTTTTTCACCGATGAGGGAAACCCAAAGTTGGACAGAGATTTGGGATAGCCTGGGAGCATGGTGTTGCCTCTGATGCCCCAGTAATGATCTCCTAGGGAATGACATGGTTGAAAGAACGTGAGAATCTCTGTGTATTTGTGTCTAACTACACACAAGCAGTGCCCGACATACTGTAGTGTTGTACCTTCAAAGAAGTAGGCAATGTTTCTTTTCTTGTATTCATATGCAGCATCGATGGAGTTGATTTGTGGCCAAATGGATTTCACAGGCCGTGACGTCACACCAGTTGAATAACCATTCTTTTTCCAGAAATACCTTTTCGAACAGAAATATTGTTTCAGTGTGGCAACACGTTCTGACATTCCTGGGATTCTTGAAAATCAACGACAATCGAGTTGTTTTACAGTGGGGAAATGATGTAATAACTTATTTGAAGATTTGAACAGTTAGAATTGTGTCAAGAGAATCAATCGTCTCTTTTGAGTGACTGTTTAGGACAATCGACACTGCAGTCTGTATCTCACCCATTCTTGAAGAAGTAAAGCTCGTTTTGAATAGAAGTTACTGCGTCAAAGACAAGATTCCTGTCACATCTTACTGGAGGGTCTGGTCTGGGCTCAGGGTTTGGATTGGGTTCAGGTTTGGGTTGAGGTTTGGAATCTGGTTGAGATGGTGTTCGAACACCTGAGTAAGGGAGACAACACAAGATTGAGATTATCTACCATCGCTGTTCATACTGTGAACAGTCATGATACAAGTGTCATCAAATGAAATGCAAACATCATGATTGAGTAACAAAATCAGCCATGGCTGAATGGAAGTGCATTGTCAACAAAGTATTCTGACAGTACAAGATGCTTACATTTTACATGACATTTAGTTATTTAGCAGACGCTCTTATCCAGAGCGTAAGTACAGGGACATTCTCCCCGAGGCAAGTAGGGTGAAGTGCCTTGCCCAAGGACACAACATAATTTTGCACGGCCGGGAATCGAACCAACAACCTTCTGATTCATAGCCTGACTCCCTAACCGCTCAGCCACCTGACATTATGCTTACCATACAAAGCCTGTACTCCACGTGTGTCGTCAGCAGGTAGCTTGTAACCCTGAGTTCTCACATATTGATAGGTGGGGAACATCAGGGCTGAGCGGTCACGTGAGTGGTCAAGTCCCAGAGCATGGCCAAACTCATGAGCAGCCACTAAGAACAGGTTGATCCCTGTGGACAGTGAGGAAAAACGAGGTGTAAACCATGTGTCTTACATGGATTGATGTGGAAAAGCATGGAAGTAGACTGCCAGCGCTGCTCAGATTCACCTACCTCTGTCGCTCAGAGACCAGGCCTCGTCCTCATCAAAGTGTGTGTCCCCCCCTTCACCTTCTCCTGGGGAACTGGCATGGGCAAGCACCCCACCTGGCCCATCAAATGGAGAAAAGTCGCCGTGGTCTGGATTTGAGTGTAAAATTGTAGTTTTTGTTTACTGATTTTGATAACTGGAACATAACAGTAGTTCTACAGAATCTCTGAACATATACAGAATAGACTGTATAGACAGTACAGTATATATAGGAGATGAGCAGAACTCACTCCTGGCTTTGAACAGGATCATGATGTCTGCTGTGCCACTGTACGTCTGTGTAAAGTCCAGGGGGATGACGATGCTGTAAAGCTTGAAAGCATCAGCAATGATTGTATCCACCTGACTTCTGCTGAGGTCTGACGTGTACTCAGTTATCCTGAAGGAAGAAGACATCTACAGTTACTACATCCAACCACTCGTGTAGGTTGTAACTGGCATCTTCCATTACTTTTGATTTCAAATTCTTTTGTTTTTGCTACTTTGCGCAGAAACAATAAATAATCAATATTCATGTCTGGCTATTCCATAAAGGTCTCTAATATCACAAGTGTCTTTATCTACCTGTAAGTAACAACACTCTTCTCCCAGCGGGGTTTTCCCCAGAAGTGTCCGTATCTGGCCAGGTCTGTGACACCACAGCGGGGCTTAGACATCACTTCTAGGGTATTGGTGTCGAGCTTGCCTGTCACCTCCAGACCAAAGAACTCTTGCATGCTCTCCAAACTCGTCTCAAAGGAACCCACCGTGATCTGTCTGGCTTGGGCGTCAGAGGGACCAGGAATGGAATAGAATTGGGATAGATAGACCTGGAAAATATGCAGCGAATTGTTAATGTAGAAAATTAATTGCACCTTAACATAGGGTTTACACTGCTGTCTGAAGAGAAAGTCATACACTTTTAGAAATGTACACCACCAAATTGTAAACAACTGTGCTTGTCCATGCTAGCGGCATAAAAGACTAAATAGCAAGAAAAAAGGAGAAAGTATAGAATGAATATATGTTTTACCTCTGCTCTTGACTGTTCATCTGGGCTTTGAGTAGTAGTGGGGGCAGCTTCACACAGAGTCAAAACCACCACCGATATTAACGTAGTAACCACTGCACGCTCCATAATTACAACCTTCTCCTGCTGCCGAAAAGAAGGTCTGGTTGCCTCTCACCCTCTCACAGCCTCCTTATATAACCCAACTCTTTGGAATTACATATACAAGAGGGTGGAGATGGATGTTGGTTAATTGCCTCAAATTACCCATATCTCCTGTGTAGGTTTTGAGGTTTTCCCCCGCACGGATTGGACAATAAGCTACATTCCAGGAACTGTCTGAACAGGCCCTACATACGGTACCGATGAATCAGCTACGTGACGTGTGGGATGGAGAGGGGAAGAAGTCAATGAAAGGAAGCTCTGTGATGTGTTGAGTTGGTGATATGGTGATTTTTCAACTTGAGAACATAAGGTAAACACAAGCATGGAACAGGCAGGACTGGCATGACTTCTGGGCAGAGCTCATTATCAGCAACAACAAAAAAACTGTCTCAATATTGATCAACTCAATATACTCTGTCAGCAGCAGATGGAGTCATTGATCCTAATAAGAGTTGAAACTTTGAACAATTGACAATATCGAACTTCAAAGGTGTGAATGGGGTTTATATAATAATGTTAACATTATTTGATACCCTTCCCAAATTCTGTGATCAAACATCTCACTCTCTGTCAAAGTTAAATGAAAAAATTGTCACTGTACTGTGGGTTCTAGGTAGTGTGTACCAGTTTATAATGATTTGGTCAGTGGAAAAAGTTACCCTGATTGCTGTAAAGAGTTAGCAAACTGTTGTTGTTTCTGATTCTATGAAATCATTACTCTGTATGTGGCTTCAGCTTGTTATGCAAGGACCAGCAGTTTCTGAGTTGGAGTTTTAATCTGGGAAAACCAAGAGATAAATGTAACCCTTCAATAGTTATATTTTGAGGGGTGAGTGTGACATGCAGAGTAACCTGAAGACTATAGCTCAGTCAGGCCCACAACACGGATACATGACCATATATGGTCATATAGGATATTGTACATTATGTACAGTTAACTGTATGATTGTGGGAGCTGTGAAAATTGACAGAATCTGAAATATTAGTTTGGTTGTACTTCATACTGTACCTCTCTATGTCACAACAGCCCATGATGGCCAGTTTTGCATGATTTAAGTGTAGCTTGGCCATAGTAATAAGTTTATAATATTGGTGGAATAGCTGAATGTAACCACTCAGCCATAAACTGGCTCCTAGTGAACTGACCTTATAGACCAAAACAGTTGTAAACCAAGTACATAGAGGCGTACTTTGCCCCCCAAAACATTCCCTTGATTTGATTCCTATATATTTCATTAAATATAACTTTATTATGTGTAAATGTTGTGTTTTAATGGTATTTACTTATTTACTCAAAGATAATGCAACATTATGAGGCCAAGAGACAAAATACAGAATTAACATTAGTTTATACTTTATTTGAATAGAAAAGGCTTCACATTCATATACAGTACAACATTCAATAACTCTTTCAGGGCAAAAGCACAAACTGGTTCACAAGTTATGATAGTTTAAATACATTAAATACATTTCATGTTTGCAAAGCACAAAAACATCAAAAGCAACATACATTGTTGATTTTATTTCTGGCCACTGTTGGTCATCAGAGGTAACTGATCTAACAAGTAAGGAAGTAGCTGTTCCTGAGAACACGGTACAGCCTTTTACTCCTGAGGCTGAACTCGTAAACGTAGGGCCCCTTGAAGAGGTAGGTATAACCTGGGAGAACACAACCATGGAAAGATTAGTCATGTTTTAACACATAGAATTTATAACGCATAAAATGCTTACATTTAATGACATCTGTTGCACCATTTCTGTGGCAACACTATTGAGGATCCAAACCACTGTCAGTCGATTTCCTTTGCTGTGTAGTGCAAGTTATGTATTCAGTAGTTGCTGTTTCACTCACCTTGGTTTTGGAAGGCTGCAGCCACTTTGCCACCGATGCCAGGAAAGCCATCTCCTATAAGTTTGGGGAAGCCATCGTCCATTGTCTTCCTCGCCTCGTCATAACTACAGACACAAACTCATAGTGAGACCATGACTTTGTCCATACGTATGGTAGTAGGCATTGTTCTCTTTCGATAAACATTACGTTTCTACAGACTATCAAGTCATGGTTTATCAGGAAAGTCAGCACCCACCTATAGTAGTTTTCATCAATGAAGAAGAAGGTTTTGCGAGATTGCTCATCATAGAAGGCGGCGTCAACCTTTCTCACTGTCCTGGGTAAACCCAAACTGCTGAGGGATTTGGGATAGCCTCGGATAACATCATAGCCAGAGAGAGCCCAGACCTGGCTACCTGTAAAGCCGGAGAAATCCTGATTTACAACAGCTGCTAAATGTGACATCATCGCGTACTGTATTCAGAAGAGCTCCAGAGAGGTTTGGGTCCCTTAGAGTCCTCGGGCCTACCTTTGAAGATGTAGACATTGTAATTCTCTCCACTCTCATAGGCAGCATCAACGTTGTCAGGTAGCTCGGGCCAGTAGGTCTTGATGACGTTCTGCTGCGCTGTACTGCTCTGAGAGTTCACGCGCCAGAAGAACCTGGTAACAGAAGTGATATCAATCTCTGCATCACGGAGGAAGAAAAACCTCTCCCAGAGATGAACCAGAGGCGTTCAAGAGCTCCTTTCAGCCTGTTGGAGATCATGTGACATTTACCTGCCCTTGAAGAACATCTGCTCTCCACGCAGAGTGGTGACGGCATCCAGGACCAGTGTGGGGTCACAGGCATCAGGGGTCGTGGGTGGTTTAGGATCAGGTTTGTCTGGGTTCACATCTGAGTTGGGGCCTGAACATTGGAGAGGTCAACATTAACCATCTGTTTGGTTCCACGCCGCACAACACAGAATGATCTGCTTGGGTCCAACAGGGAGATGCTTGGTTGTCATGGTTTCCAATGTCATGAGTTAATACTGACCATAGAGGGACTGGATGCCGTTGACATCATCACGGGGCAAAACGTAGGTGTTGGGGTCGTTGTATCCTTGGTAGATTGGGTACATCAGAGCGCCCACATCGTTGGAGTGGGACAAACCCATGGAGTGACCGAACTCATGGGCAGCCACCATGAACAGGTTGTACCCTGCATTGACAAAATACAGCATCACAGGTCGGCTCTAGCGGTCGAGAAATTCTACTTCTACTTTTACTTCTGTCAGCTGCCTAGCTTCAGGTGAGTAGCTTCCATCTCTACAGCAGGAGAGATAGCGTTGTGATGCGAGTGACATACCTCTGCTTGAGCCGAAAGTGAAGGTCTCGTCCTCGTCAAAGTGGGCGTCTCCTCCGATGCCAGGGGAAGGGGCAAATGCGTGCGCCAGGGTGCCATCTGGGCCATCGAAGGGGTAGAAATCACCATGCTCTGTGGACAAGACAGACGTGTGAGTTCTCAGAAATGGGTCAGAACATTCACATGAAATATGATCAATCATGATACCATATTCCATCTAACAGACAAACTTGGTTTGTACAATTGATAGAATTGTATTCTAGATACACTAAAGAGCTCAGGACATCACATCTCTCAACCAAAAGGTTTACGAACTCACTGCTCAATCAAACTGGCTTACAGTGGTGCAGATCAAGTACTGGCATGTTATTGGTACAGTACAATGGATGAATGGTGACATGTATGTTTAGTGGTGTCCCTCTTCCAAGCCTACGGCCAAGGGATTGTTGTCAGAGGATGCATACCTGTAGCATGCACTGATGGAGGAATGTGAACTACATCTTCAATGTTTCCATCCTACCCTAACCCTGCCATTCAAACATCCCACAGCACTTGAAGTGTCAATCAAGTGTCAATCAAAACCAGCAGACCTTTAAGAACTGAACTGTGTGTGCCCATTGCATCACATTATCAACTTGTCTCTCCAGCACTCATACTAATACAAATCATAAGCTTGACAGGCATGGGGGAAATTTTATCTACCAACACTGTTGAAACACAAGTTCAGAAACCTATCAGTAGAGGATGTGTGACACTTCTTGTCAGAGTATAGGAGAATAAGAATAAGAGGAGGAGGAGCATTAAACTACACAATCATCTGGTAAGGGGTGATGGTTGGTTACCTCTCCCTCCAAAGGAGACCATGATGTCAGCGTTGCCACTGTAGATCCGTGTGAACGTCAGAGGGGAGACTTTAGCCCACACCTGGAGAGCTTTCTCGATGGAGAAGTCTACTTCTGACGCAGACATGTCGGGCGTGTAGTTTACAATCCTATACATGCCAAACACACATACAGTGGGAACCATTCAGAAACTGTATAGATATGGGTTTGCATTGCACATCTCGGAATGTTTCAGACCAATACAAGTTTGACTGAAAAAATTCCTTTGTGATTCATAGAGTGAATGAACAAGAACGTCCTGAAAGTTATTGATTTCTGATCATGAGAAAAAATAACTGATCCCCGCCGAAGCTGCCAAGTTTTGACATCATGAAACATCACCCATGTCGGCTCTTCATTTTCTCACCTGTAGGTAAGTTGGTTGGTCTGCCATTTGGGGCTGTTTTGGAAGGTGGAGAAGGCAGCGACGTCTGGTACACCACAGCGGGGTTTCTTCATCATGTGCATGGTCTCATGGTCCAGCGTACCAGTTACCTTAAGCCTGAAGAACCTCTGCATCTCACTGACTTTTTCGTATCGCTCGAACAGCCCATTTCTGGCCTTGGACCCCACCTGCTCCGTTAGGTTATAGAACCTCTTCAGGTAAGACTGGAGTGGACAAAGAGTAAGAATAGTACTACAGTTATGCATGTAATACAAAATGAAGGGATAGGGTTGGAAAGACAAAGTTATACAAGCACCATACACATTTAAGATGAAATCATGAAAAATGTTAAGACACAAACTTCTGGGAAAAGGTTTGTGAAAAACTTACATCTGCTAGAGTTTCATCTTCTTCGGTAGGTGACAGTAGTGGTACAGAGTACACTGCCACTGCCAGGCTGACTAGAATGCTTAGATGAAAAGTCTTCATGATGCCTCTTCTTTGAGGGTGTGTTTTCTGTCTGTGTAAAACCAGCAGCTTTATATACTCTATAACCCTGGGGTGTTGGGCAACTGCACTGAGTCACAGGCAGGAAAAAAACTACCCATCCATTGGTTGTTGGGATCTTTCCACAACAAAAGAGATTATTGACAAATCATTACCTCAACATTACATATATTATATTATGTTGGCACTATACTATCATATTTGTTAACAAATTACAAGACCTGTGATTATTACAGGTCTTCTTTCAGTTTTGTTGTTGTTGTTGTTTATGATGTTGTTTGTACCTGTGTTTGAATCAGCTCATTCAAGTACATTTCACAACGCTGTACTTGCACTTGAATTATCCAGCAATATGATTAACATTTTATACACAGACGTTTATTAATACTTTTATTTCTGTTTGAAGGTCAATGAGATAAACATAAGGATGGTGCCAAGTAGGCAGAGAAAGACATAATAATTTGGCATTGTCTAAATCTGCTACGGCTGTATCGGGGTACCTCACTCAAGCTTGTAGGAATGTTGTGCAATTAACAACTTGATGACTTCCTGGAAGGGAGTATCTCCTTTCCTTCCTCTTTGTATTTAGAACATTTGCACACCTTCAGACCTATGTGTTTTGATGAGGGTGTCACATCAGAGGAAGCCGATTTGACAGAACAAACACCATGAAATGTGTTTGTTTCCACATTTAGTGCCATGTTACTTCATATTCGATGCCTTGCATTTTGAAAGAAATGGTAGTGTTGTTTGTTGTATGCTTTTTTGACATTCACATCACTTTGACTTCAAAGACCATCACATTTGGCCTCTTGCAAAACACTGATGAACACCTCCTAGGGAGAGCTCAACTGCCCTTTTGTCTGTTTGGTTGCCATATGGTCAGGATTGTTTTTTTACTCTTGATGTGGTATGGTCTGGTCTCCAAAAGGTTGGGGTCGATCATCAACATCAGAACTCTTTCAGGTTTTGTGCCGCAGAAGTGTCACGGCACACGTTAATCATTTTTTACCATATTATTTCCAGTTCAACAACTATTTAGGTATGATTTTGTATTGACATTAAATTGTCTTTTGAACATCTGAATAGTGCTAGCCTGGACAAGAATGAAACTATATACACTGAATTCTGTTATAACGCCATTGTCAGTTTAATTCAGTTAAATTACAGAAAGATACAGGCAATGAAATATGCCGATTATTGTAAACATTGGAGTCAGTTATCATCTATCCCTGCAATCATGTTATAGCTGATAAATCAATCCAGACTTGCACCAACTTAAATCAGCATTCAAGTGACTGCAGTTATATTAACAAAACATAGGAATTATCTTATTCATTTATTTTACATATCAAAGTAAATCATTTATGTGAAGCTTAAATCATGTTATTTATCTGACCAGTTTTGATTTATTTTCCCTCAGAGCACACTGGGCGCTAGGATTGTGAAAGTCCAAAGTATCACAGATTGCCTAACATTGTGGATCCTATTGAGAGACAGGTTCAGTTGACATTTGTTTTAGCTGTAATCACATTCCCTTATTTGGCATAATACAAATTGAACAGATTATAGACATGATTCAGATTAATGAAACCAAATACAAGTGTATGACACATGTTCTACGTTAGAGAGACCACAATTTCCCTAACACTCTATTTTCACAATATTAATGCCAAATGATTGAGATCAACTGATGACTATTTTAGGGTCTGCTTCATGAAGACTGCTTATGAGATCCGTCAGTCAGCATGGGAAGAGGGAAATTGTGGTTGGACAGCATCTGAACAGTATGACACACATCCTGTATTTCTGCAAGATTACCATCTTCAGCCACGCAATGCACAGACTGGCAAAGAGAGGGGAGAGAAGAGAGGAGAGAGGAGAGAGGAGAGAGGAGAGAGGAGAGAGGAGAGAGGGGAGAGGAGAGAGGAGAGAGGAGAGAGGAGAGAGGAGAGAGGAGAGAGGGGAGAGGAGAGCCTTGTAGGACTGGAGGCCAACATGATCAGCCCTGGCCCTGGTTCTGTATCTCATTGCTCAGTTCTACTTTGCAGTCCAGTAATTCATTTGCAGGTCTTGTGGAGATGACATATTTGAGCTTAGGGTCATATTTGTATTGCATATTCCCTTTGAAGAAGTAGACAAATCCTGTCAGGAAAGATTTGATGGGTGGAAATAGATAGATTCCATTAGAATAATGTGTATTCTGAGGTTGTATTCTCCACTCATATACTTGCATGATGGTATTTACCCTCATGTTCAACAGCTGCATCCAGGGGAGTGGGAACACCTGGCCAGTGCTGAGATATAGATTGAGGAGAGCTGTCCTCCATCCTCCCCTGCTTCTCATTGTACCTGGAGAACATTCAGAACCTGTCACCATTCTAATTCTACACATGAATTCACCACTCCTGGGGAAACAATCCTAATATTAAAAATGATACAATATTTCTTCTACCAAAACCACACTGGGCATGACTACAACACAAGCATTGAGTGACTCATTAGGTGGTGCCAGTGGGTTGTGTCATCTGTCGTCACAGATGACAATCGACTTTATTGTGTCCATAAAACAAACCAACCATAGGGGTTGGGTTGGTACTGTAAGTGCACATCTTCACTTGTTCCTTAACAGAATTGATACCTTGCACTGATATGGAAGTGAGTAGTCTAGTGGTATCAGTTAACCATTCTTGGAGGAGTGTGGGGGGGGAAGTACAGGGCCATACCTCCAGCACTCATGTCCGGTGAAAAACACAGTAAGGAGTGCTACACGGATGTGAAGAACTGCATCTATAGCCTGGATTCTGGGGGGGAAGCTGAAGTCTGAGATGTTTCTGGGGTAGTCTTCAAGGAGTTTTAACTGACGAATCGCCCAGTACTGAGAACCTGAAACAGACACAATGAGTGGATTTGGAAGGCTTTTTATTTGAAGTGAAACAAATCCAAATGAATCCAAAGTATGGACCCCAGTCCCCTTGTAGTAAAGTAAAGTACCTTTGAAAAACAGCATTTTGTTCATCTCTATGTTCTCATAGGCCGCATCCAGAAAAGGAGGCACCTCCATCCACAGCCCGTTTATCAGCGTGATCTTTGTCTCTTCAAACATAGGATGCACGCGCCACATAAACCTGACGAGACAGCCACATTTTCTCACCGTCTATGTGCTCCTCTAAAATACACCAAGAGTGAGTGTCTGTTAGGTGTTATACTAAATCACGCTACCTGTCCTTAAAAAACAGGATCTCCTGTTGCAATCCTGTCACGGCGTCAAATGACAAACCTGGGTCACATTTGTTGGGTGTCTTTGGCGGTGGCCTCTTCAAGGACATTTCTTCGAAGTTGGGATTGAGGCCGTACAGGTGTTGGACGTCTTTGACGTCTCTGTAGGAGAGCTGGAGCTCAGCTTGAGGGATGAAATTGTAGGCTGGATACATGATCGCCCCCGGGTCTGCTGAGTGAGCGAGACCCAGAGCATGTCCAAACTCATGCACCGCCACTGCAAACAGGTTGAAACCTGTTAAGGGGACAAGAGTCTGCACGTTAGGTGAGTGCTTCGCACAGTGTACGCACAGTGTTAAAGGGTGTTGGGCACTGTGTTGCATGACCGGTGGCATTGAAGGTCCAGTCTTCGTCTGCATCAAAGTGCACGTCCCCACCGATGCCTGCTCCGGGTAGAAAGGCGTGGGCCAGAACACCGCCCTCTCCATCAAACGGCGCTCCGTCTTCGTGGTCTGAAACAGACGACTCCAAACTGTCCAACGCCATCGTGTACAAAAGCCCTGCACAGGGTCTGCAGTGCGGTTCAACAACAGGACTTCGGCCTCGGTTTCCTCAGCGCTCACCTCCTCTGTGGAAGGAGATGACGATGTCGGCCTCCCTCCTGCTGCGTCTCTGGAAGCGGATGGGCGTGACCTCGGCCCACAGCTTCCACGCCGCTCTGAAGGCTCTCCTGACCAGTGAGGGTCGGGCGGCAGAGCGGTAGGTGGAGATCCTGTAGGGTGTTGGTATTGCCACAGTGTCATTTTTGCCTGTGTGACCTGACAGTGCACTTTTTCACTGCTCCTGCCTTTTGACCTTTTAGATAAGGGACATCGACCAGCTTCTTTGTTTCATCTGCGTTTGCCGTGTTTCACAGCTGCATGCAGATTCAGACGGAACTGAACACTCTTCAGAAGACTGAGAAAAGAGCTGGCTGCCACAGTAAAACCTTAGGATTCAGGCGGGGTTCGCTCTCTTACCGATAGGTCAGGGTTCTGTTCCTCCAGCGCACCGTCTCCCCAAACGGCTCCACGTCCGACAGACCACAGCGGGGCCTCCTCATCGCCGCCAGGGTCTCCCCCGTGAGCTCCCCGCTCTGACGCAGACCGAAGAAGTGCTGCATCTCACGTACCTTGTCGCGGAGCTCCGCTGAGAGGAGCGGCCCCACCTCTGCAGCCCTCCTGTGCCTCTCTGGCTCGGGCCTGTAGCCGTAGAAGTTCCTCAGGTAAGCCTGGGAACACATCGTTCAGCTCGCTGAATAAATGATGACAGCCTTCAAGGTCGAGTACTGTTAGAGGAGTTCTGTGTTTCACTCAAGCAATTTATGGTGCTTGATAGTTCCCATGCCAGTAAGTTAATTAAAAGTCAGATCACAGAATGTTATCAGAAGTAATACATCATAAGTGATTCCCTGAGGCAGCAGACATTCCATTGTTTCTTGTAGTCCTTTTCTGTATTAAATAACACAAAACAGATCAGTTCAACCTGAAACTAATGAACCAATGATTCCATTCAGTAAACATTCCATGCTTTTTCAACCACAAACCCTTTGAAATGGATGTGCAGATAATAACAGACATTAAGTAAGTAATCAACTGTTGAGCTACAATTTATAAACATAGCTTACAACATAGCTTACAACTTAAACAAAGATACTGGAGAGCACACATTGCTTGAGCACCTCCATCAAGCGAAAGACCTTTCTCACATGTAGTTCTCTGCAAGTTCTTAGAATACTGCTGTCATTACATTATTATATAACAATCAGACTAAGCCAAATATGTACTGTACGGGGTACATTGGGAACATATGTTCTTTACCATATTAAAGCACTTAGTATAAAGTGCTATTTAGATATATACATATATGTAATATTGTTTCACACTGATTGTATGCTGTAGCAACTGTTTACCAGAGTCTGGTGAGTAGCTGAACTGTTATTTCTGTAAAGTCAGGAAACTGGTCAAGCAAAGTATAAGGGAGTATGTTAGTCTGCGCTGCTCAAACCCTTGACTGCACACCAATAAATCAGTCTAAAAGCAGGGAAAACTATACCTTTCTAGCAAGGTGCTTCATTGCAGGTCGAGGTCAAGTTGACAACCATCATCTTTTCTTACCAGGGATATTATTCCATGCATCCACTCATAAATACCTCCACAAACTCCAGCTTGGCACCAGAAGGTCCCTTTACGGGTCGTTGTCCGGCAGGGTGTCGGAGAGGATGGGTCGTGAGCAAGCCAGGCTGCATCAGGGCCAGAAGACCCAGCCAGAGTGACCTAATGCTGGGCATGCTTGTCCCACAGGGGTCCACAGGGGTCCAACGTCAAACTTGAGATCCAGCGGTGTGCGTTATATTGTACGGCTTTTTGTGTGTGAAGCAGGCGACCACCTGGATCACAGTGTTAATTATGTACAAGTGATCCTGTCCCAACAGGATCAGAGTAGTGGCTCCAAACACAGCCACGTCGTTTTCAGGCATCTTCCAAAGAACGACAAATATGTAACAGGGACCACAAATGCTTGGTGAACCCACAAACATATCAACATGGTAGTCCTCCTTGTTTTATTTGCATACAGAGAGAGATGCTTGTTTTCAGATTACGTATGTGTGATGGTGGAAAATTGTAGGGTTAAATCCTTGGATTGGAACTGAGATTGGGCTGCACCCTGCGGATACAGAAAAATACAGTGTTTAGTCCTTTATCAAGATCTCGCTGGCTGGAACTTTGATCTTTGACTTTTTTAATTTATTGAGCAATATATGCGTCAGAAGAAAATGCTGAAGTTTGTTTGGTTAATAAAGGGTTGTTGTGATGGTGTAAAAATGCGGTGCTGTTTAAAGATGCTGATGAAGGTGGTACAGGTTCATGAGACTGTAGTTCTTTAGGATCGAGAGATGAAACCTTAATGTTCTAGGTTTAAATGCCTGACAACCGATTGCTTAAAAGCCACCTTTCTGTGCGAGGGACATTAGGTGAACCAAAAATGTATTAAAATCACGGTGGTTTGCAACCATAATTCAGTATTATTCCATTTTTTTCAAATTGTAATATGCTATACATAAGTCTAGTTGCTCATAGATTAGTAATTATTAGTTTGCCACCCACATTTCGTGGGTGGCAGACAACAAGTATCTATGAGAGCTTCTACTCCTTTTGGTTTTTATAGCCGGGACATTCCCAACATGACTCATGACTCCTTTTCAGTAAGCTTTCGTTGAGACACTGATCACCAGCTGACAGCTCAGCGGTGGGGAACAGTGACAGGGCTTGTGCTACCTCACATAATCAAAAAATATGTCACTCCTGTCTGGAGAGTCTGGATAGAGGAGGTGGAAATACCCACTAGTCTTTACCAATCGCCACCCCCAATGAGTTCCTGGCACTCTATTACGTCTTCTATTACGTGTTCTATTTACTACCACACCTGATCCCAAATTCCCTCCAGGAAGTGAGTGCAGCCAGCGTTCACATGGAGTTTCTGCTTCTGTACAGTAAACTGAGACGCATAGGTTTTCTCCTCCACTTACGCTGTCCATTTATATTCATTATCATTTGTTCACTCTTCCTTTTGTTTCACTGTTTCTTCATTCATACCTGTTCAACCCTTGACATTTGGGAAGAAACAGTGCTCTACCAGGTCCAGTATTAACTAGCCAGGCCTGAGTGGTCATTTAGTTTTTTATGACTAACTAGATTTGTGTAAGAACGTAGGCCCACTTTGCTGCACCCTCCCTCTCATCTACATCTGTATGATTTGTCACAACAAGAGGAACAGCTCAATGGGGGCTCCCCCACCTTTCCTTTTATATCTGTTTCTCAGCTACTTTTGCACCATGCTAATGCATGTGTCACACAGCCAAAGCTGGCTGAAAAGGGTTCTGTGCTTTAGTGGTGTGAATGTCCAGAGAATGTCCATGAATACTTTTCTTGTTTGTTGATAAGCGCGTTCATATGAACAATTCTCAGGCATCGAGGGAATACTGTAAACTGGTAGAACAATACGAGTCAAGCACAGGAGGGGGTGTGATGTGTTTAGCAGGTATGCAGCCCAGGAGGGGATGTGGTGTGTGTTTAGCAGGTATGCAGTGTATGCTGTATACCGTGACTGCTTCTGATTTGACTGAAGCCAAATCCCGTCATTCTTCCGCGGAGTCGAGTTTGGGCCTGTCCAAGTCAGGACTGTCAACAACTCCATCCCCAGTCCTGTACTGTATGTGTGCAGTACAGCTTGTACACGATTCAGTGTGGAACGTCACAAACTCTTCTCAGACAGATGTGTGGGAGTGTGCGCTACAGTGACACCACAGAGTGCCGTGAAATCCAGTCTTGCATTAAGAATTGGGGTTGCGCTCCTACGTCTGAAATCAAAACAATGCTGTGTCAACATCCTCTGTCTGATGTTGTTGCACACAGAATTACAGCCTCTACTTCTGGGTAGTGAGTCAATGTGTGCATATGCGTGGACAATGCACAACTACATGGCCTATTTCTCAAGGCTCTTACGCTTGTCCCGTTGCGCTTTTGATTTAGGCGTTCACTTGATCAAAGTTGCCCACTTCTTATGTCCAGGTATACATTTACATTTAGTCATTTAGCAGACGCTCTTATCCAGAGCGACTTACAGTAATTACAGGGACATTCCCCCGAGGCAAGTAGGGTGAAGTGCCTTGCCCAAGGACACAATGTCATTTGGGCACGGCCGGGAATCGAACCAGCAACCTTCTGATTACTAGCCCGATTCTTTAACCGCTCAGCCACCTGACTCCCCAGTGTATACCCTTCCCCACCACCATTATACCATCCCTGGAGATGTTACTAGGAATCTGCAGCCTCGTCCTGAAGATATCCTGCACGCCAGACTCTGTCAATCTCAAGAAGATTCCTTCCAAATGTACTTAAATTATCGTCTGTGCGCACAATTCACGTCTACAGGTAATGGAAGAAAAAAAGAACATCCAACAACTAGAGGTAATCAAATTTTAAAAAGACAAGACGGTTGATTTACAATGGGTTTAATTTATCATGAACTTCAAGGCAACTCGGAGTACACTACAAAGGAAAAAATAAGGCACCCTTATTGACCACTGTTTCCCCACATTAACTTTGCAGACATTTCCGAAAAACAGTACAGTAGTTCAATACATTGTAATTTCCACATTAATGCCATGTTGTGCTTGACGTGTCAGCATTCAAGGCCTGTAGCTGATCCATAAACATCAGTAGAGGTTCCTGTTCAGTAGCCCAGTGACTCTGCATTCATGACACACATGCTACTTTACTGTCCCAGTCTATTGTTCGAGTCTAAAATCTACACCAACGTGATAACATGTTTACATTGAAGTATCGAACACTAATAACCTGAATGTTAATGCCAATCTGCTCCCTCTAGTGGCAACCAATGAGATAGCATCGCAAATCATTGCAGTGATATGCAGGAACAGTAAACATACAAATATATATATTTTTAAATGATGCAAAATAAGTGTGATATTATGGGACAATATTAGGTTTGTTACCCTGATGTATATTGATTAATATACATCAGTAGATTTGTTTACTTTTACATGACATGCACATTTTCAAATGACTTCAACAGGCCTCCTTGATAACATTGTGACAATAATCCAATAACATTTTATAGAATACATTTCAACTGGCACATCCAAAACTACAACTCCCATCCTCCAGTTCTTCCCATGGAGAGTAATGTTTAAAAGAACAGTGGTGGTAGTACATTTAGTCATTTAGCAGACGCTCTTATCCAGAGCGACTTACAGTAAGTACAGGGACATTCCCCCGAGGCAAGTAGGGTGAAGTGCCTTGCCCAAGGACACAATGTCAGTTGGCATGACCGGGAATCGAACTGGCAACCTTTGGATTACTAGCCCGATTCCCTCACCGCTCAGCCACCTGACTCCCTAGTAAGAGAAAACACTTCTCTTTGGCAGCTTATGCAGATATACTGTAGTTGAATAATATTCCAGGTAGGCCTTCTTCACGTCAGAAAAAATGTCAAACCAAAGTGTGCTTTGGTAAAGCACTTGAATGACCCTGTTGCCTTGTGCTAAACACAAACACTATGGTTGAACCTGTCAAAGATCCCAGCCACATAACAGTGTTACAATCCTTGGATGAAGTTGTGTCATCTCCCTTCAATGAGTTAATACTCAGGGTAAAACATTAAAAAAACATGACACTAACATGTAATACATCGCAGAGCAACATTTACAAGTCTAATGCAGATTCAGTCTGGTTTATACATTAAAGAAATGCAATTCAAGTCAATGAGTAAATCTGTGCTAAAAAAGACCCAGCAGTGGAGATCTTAACTACTCTACTCACATAACCCCCATATCCTGCTTGCTCGGTTTCAGTCCCATTTGTAACCAACAGACATTGACTACCCTCCAACCTATTGGAGAGGGATATATGAATTTAGGTAGTAAATAGTTAACTAAGCAATTTAAAACCCTAAGACCCTATGGCATTGTATTGTTCCTGAATATCCATGTTTTACATTAAATGTTAATACAGATGTGCATGTGTTTCATATTTCTGTCAAATCCCACATTTCTTTTTTGTTTTCCTGGCCATAATCAAGAAAGCATTAATATTGTAACATGTTCACCAGCGCGCCCCCCCCCCCACCCCACCCCCTGTAGTTTTGACAGGGTACTGCACGTTACAGTTGCAATAAAAAAAATATGTGCGCGACAACAACACCATGAAAAATCGAAATGATCTTTGATCTACTACTTTGATTGGTGAGAATGACAAAATGGTTTCCGCTTCATCTCAGCTCTCGTTGGCTATACTGCACTTGGCGGATCCTTCCAGTGAGGCACTGAAGGGTCCCCAGCATCATGGCTGCCCGATCGGTCTCAGGGTGTGGGACCTCGAAGCAGCAGAGGGAGGGGGCGATGGTTAGGTCCCTGTGTGTGGGTGACGCCTGACTGTCACCATCTTCTGTCCCCTTGTCCCTTCAGCTTGTCTTCTGGAGATCCACGTGCAGTGTCGGCCACACCCCACATAGAAACTGAGCACATGTTCCACAAGTATGAGGGGGTGGGTTTCATACTGCAGCATCATGCACACATTTAACCGTGAAAAATACAGCATTAGAATCCGATTGGGAAAAGCACTTACCTTTACTTTTGGTCTGTGCTTGAGGTAGGTTGACCTGATCTGCAGGCTGTGTGGGGATAAGATCATGCGACATTTTCAGTGGTGCAGTGCGTTAACGCCGTCAAGCAAGTCAATCGAAAGAATGAAAAGCAAACCAGTGCCAGTGCCATGACACGTAAACATTACAATTCTGGTTTGTAGCTGGTGCTGGGGGAGAATTTCTGTTTTCTCACCTGAGCAGGATGTGTAGGTAGGACCCCAGGCCTGTGAGGATATGCCACCAGGCGTGGAACTGTGTGACTGTCCCAACACCAGTGGGCAGACTATGTCTAGTGGCTCTGGAAGACAAGGAAAATGGTAATCAAAAAATAATTGATGGCAGAACCGACCGGAAAAATATATCCCAATGTACTATGGAATCAATACACTGTCAACGGTTTTGGGATGGACTCGATTTAGGTAAACAATACTTGACATTATTTCAGAAATGAAATAATTATTCATCAAAATGGAATGAACAAGCTGATGACATAATCCCAGCTAAACACTGATGTTTGAATAATGTCTGTGAGAACGGGGAATAGTGCATCTACCTCAGTGAGTCACATAAGAGGTTGTCTATGTTCCACAACAAAAACCCCAGAAGGAAGACACTTAGTGAGGTGTAGCAGAGAGGCTTGAGCCATGGGTACACCCTGCAAACAGAACACATCATATTCCATGATTTCACCAGGCTACATCCATAGCACAGGTGAGGATATAAAAAGCAGTGGAACAGGCCATTGCAATGACAGTCCGGACATTTTAAAATAGTTTTTATTTTAGCTTTGAAACATGAAAGCGTCAAAGTGATTTATTTTTCAAACTTTGTTGATCTTCTTTGATTGACGCTATCAATGTACATGATGGCATTGTCAATCAGATGTCATCTCCTGAACGTAACCAACCATCTTGTTTAGGGACACTTACCATGTCACTATGAAGATAGAACGTATCACTAGGCAGGCTACAAGTGCACCATACATAACCTGTGCGTACAACAAACAAAAAACGGTTGAAAATCAGTCAGATGTGGATATTCCAAGCAACAAACTCAACCAAAAACAGTGTCACAGCACAGGTCAAATGAGACATGAAGAAATGGACCTCTTCACAAGAGTGTAACGACAATATCAAACCACTAGATGGGGCAAGCATACAGCCACCACTGAGTGCATCTATTGTGATGTTCAAACCATTCAAAAAATATCCATATAAGCCACTTGGTGTATTATAGCCATGTATCCAAGTATATTATGCGATTACAGAAACTCTGTGCATTCCCACAACTTCTACTGGGCAGAAGTCAGTTGGACCCGTCTCCTTCCAGTACTCAGTCGACGGCAGACCAACAGAAGTGACAGTGGAGCAAGCGGACGAGTTTGTAACGGTGGTGTTTGTAGTTAAAGGCGCGCCAACATAAACAGTGCCATTAGTAAGCAGAGAGGGCTGTGGAGAGTAAACAAAGGCAGCATTGTCACTTTGCGGAGTGTTGTTAGGGAGCGTGACAAAACCCATCTCAACACTCTCTGCCCCTTCACAGTAACACTAGTCTGGAGCCCAAACTCTAGACACAACTCGGCACCAGAGGGTCTTGAATGGGACCTGGACCGGGTGTTTTAATGGACTGGTCACACAATCCCTTTTCTGGGCCTATTGATACTGTTTCTCAAGCAAACAGCAGCAAAGGTCACTCACAGCTAGGAGAAAGCCACAACCGCAGCATGGTTATCAGACACGGTATTAAACCATATAAAAGCTAATGGCGATCAGAAACAGGACCTCATATCCGCACGGTACATTGTTTCCAGAGGGAAAATATTGACTGATACACCGAACCCTGATAGCAAACAAAGAGTATGCACACTGAATAGATAACACAACGGTTAATGCAGTCCCTTACCTGGTGAAAGACTGGCTCCTTCCATTGTAAATAGACCTAAAACAATGGAACAATGTGTCAAGAGTGTGTGAACAGCAGGAGCAATCAGTATTTCAGTATGTCAGTATGTCAGTCAGTGTTTATTCAGCAAAGTTTCAGATTTGGAAATGTTTGTTGTAAATATTATTTCCTTTCAGGGAACTAGGATCGAAAAATGACAGTGCTGGAACGCCACAATAATTAGGATAATATGAGACTTACCACACTGACTAAGACACTGAAGATCAACAACAAAGTGATGAGTAATAGACTGATGGTATGTTCCTGCTTGAAGCACTCATATCTGCAAGAGAAACATGAATGACTTGGCTTGGCTGGACAACAGATTCCCATTACGCATATATATCCAATTGAAAGGATGGAACATGAAACTTGTAATATGAATCAGTTATAGAGTCATCGGCAGAACCGCTCAGGAACACAGATGCATCAAACACATGAAACCCTATCCTTATCTTGCATGGATCAATAGGATGAGTCATTGTTCTGTTTGGCCTGACACTGATTTCACTTGCAGTGGGAAATGGGCTTGGCTGTTTTTGGAGAGAGATGCTTGATTCCAACTCGAGTGCAATAACAAAAATCAAGGAGGAATGGTGAGCACTTACAGACAGTAGACAAAGACACAGGTGCTGTAGATCATTGGCAACTCATCTAGTAACTGTCAAAGCACAAAGAGCACGGTGCCATGGAAAAGTCAGTACAGTGCAATAGAATAAGGACCCAAAGATCACATAAGGGATTTGTTTATATTTGTCCTTTACACTGCAAATGTGTGTAAGTCTGAATGTACATTCTGCATACCATTAGTGTGACACACAGTTTTTGTCTCCAAAAGACACACTCCATGCAACTTTGAGAACACAGTCATCCAATATTGGGTACATGCTGACCAGCCCTGATCTGTTTTTTGAGACCATAAATCCCCCCACCTGCATCTCATATTGCAGGGTCATGTGGAAGCACCAGGAACCAACACCCACAGCTGGAACACAGAGTGATGTCACCAAAACAGGAAGTAGAGGCATTAAAGATGTGTATCTCCCTGTTTACAACTAGGCTATACAAGAAACCTCATGTGTGAGTATTGACATTTCCTCAGTAGGAGGCACGTTTACCTGTCAGTCCTAGAAAGGAGCAGACGTAGCGAAACTCTAATCCATCTCTGAAGGTTTGGATGGCGCCGCAGATGGGAGGGAGGATCATAATCAGGTTGCTGACCGTGTTCCCTGCACGACAAGCCAGAACACCAGAACATGCCTCAGAAGAGGAAGCGCACGACACATTGAGTCGTTATACATTATTATAATGACTCATTCGATATGCTTCCAAGGTGTCTTTTTCTGAATAGGTGGGTAACAAGAGAGTGTGACAAATATTTCAAACGGACAATTGGGTTTATATTTCTTAAAGGCTCAGGTTACAAGATGATTTGGGACAGTGCTGGTGGCACTTCCGTTCATCCAACTGAGGCTAAAGGAAAACTCAATTCTGCATTGGAAGTTTCAGTGGCATGAGAACTAACCACAACATGCTGTCCTTTTTACTGATGGTATCTTTGGATCATTGGATGACGCCAAAAAGATAAGATATCTGTGTGAACCCAAAGTGCAGTTTACCTTTGTTACAAATGAGCGTGATAAGGCTTTACTTATCTTTTGTAGCCTACGTGGTAGCTCGGCGCAACACGTGTGGATCACATATCAAAGATTGAAATGTTACTGCTATCCAGTTCCCGTTTCCTTAGCTTCAACTGCTAACATGTAGATCAGAGGAGTCTGTTTTCCAAATGTGTGTCAACAACATAGCAAGCAAACAGCCACTATTGTTATTCTCTGTTAAGGTTTTGTAAACTGAGATCAGACGCATACAAAGGCAAGTGAATGCCATACAAACAATGAGTGTAAAAAATCATGGTGGCCTCTTTTCTTTTTGTTCGTCTTCTACATCAGTTTTTACTGAACAGCACATTCCTGACTTTTGTTGTCTAACCTGTATTGCCATTTAAAAGAAAAATAATTCACCAAACTCACATCGTTCTGCACCCCAGACTAATGAGAGGGTGGGGTGGCTTTTGGTGTAGATGTGAACTATGTTTAGGTTTTAAATACATAACCATACATTTTTAATCGGTGAAGACAGAAAGAAGACACCAGCTCATGCATTAGTATTGGGGCTGGATTTGGGTCAAGTGCAATTCAGTCTGATGTAAAAGAAACTGAATATTCGTAGAAGAATGTGTAGAATTATTTTGCAATGTTTTTGCTACTTATCATACAATACGTGCCCTATTGTTTACTGATCGGAATATAGGCCGACCTGTATGATATATCATACAGGATTGCAAGGACTTCTGATCCTTAATAACGTCATGTCAAAAACTTGTGTCCGATATGAAGCATTTAGGGTTTAGATTAGTATGTTTATCTCTTTAAATTATCTCTCTACTAGAGAATGTAACACCCCCAAAAATATTCTGCTCAAATCAGTCAAAGGCTTTCCGAGCTAAGAGCTAAGTAAATTGTCACAATGGAAAGTACAGTATCATTATAGGCTAATCTAAATCTAGGAGTCCACCGACGACAAAGAGATGGTCTTTTACAACAACAGGCCAAATTGTGCATTATTCAGTCGAAAAGTCTGCGCGTAGGCTATGCTAACAGCAACCAGATATGCATTAAAATGATGCCCTAGGATATGAAATTATACCGGACAGACAACGCTTCTCGAGATGGCAGAAAGCATAGCCAGAAGTATGTGGTGTTGGTAGGCTACTTATCCTGAATCCTATTGCTCTTATTCGCTGTCTCTAAATCATACTGATTTATTCTGAATTGAAGATGCAAAAACGCTTCTCTGGGTCGCAAGTCCAATGCTACGCGGGACTGTCAACATCTCCTGGTGTGAACGCTGCACTGATACGGCCCTCCGCACACATCCATAATCGTGTAAAACGCATTCAGGTATTATCACCAAAACGCCGTTCATCAACGAGCATACTTACAGAATTCTGCAATGTAAAACGACACGACATAATTCTCCTCACACCAATCCAGAGTTGAGGTCGGTCGTCCCCAGTATCCTAGCCTGTCCACCGAGGGAGCCATGATGGAAAATGAACGGACTGGTAGAGTGTGAGGGAGGCGACTTGATCATAGCGGATTTACGGCCCTATCCAGTCTCAAGGCAACTTTAGCCCAGCGCGGGTGAGATTGGGCAGGAAAGGCATGAGTCAGACAGGTCATTGCAATGACAATCCAGACAGATTTACTTTAGCTCGACGAGTAAAGGTTCGAAGTGAATAAATGTAACCTACTAAAAAATGATGCAGAAATAATGCTTAAAGACTTAAAACTTTGTGCCTGCTAATCTTATCTGAGTGACACTACCACTAAGTTATACAATTATGTAATTGTCATCCTTTGCTATTTGTTGCCATTTCAACTGCAGGGTTGGATGCAGCCTATATATCTGTATTTGATTTTAGAATCACAAAAATCCATAGCATAGCCTACATGTCAGTAGGCTACATTCATGAGTGGTCCTGTATGTGTACACAAGGTCACTGTGGTATCACTTTGCAATCTTAGGCCATATGCCATTGAGAGTCTAACTAACATCGGTCAATTATGGTCAACAAACATGTTTGCTTACCAAAGGCAACAGTCTGACACAACCTTTTATTTCAGATAAGTTAGAACTGAATTGAGCATGACAGCTGGTTGCAGTCACCACACATGTCCTACTGGGTGTAACATTAATTTAAAGAGCAAAACATTAATTGTGAATATTAACATGGTAATGCTTGTTGTATAAAGGAAGATTACAAAAACTTTCTGGATATACCTTATTCATTTATTAAATTTATAAACATGACAGATTAAACATAGCATGCAAAATGCAATTAATAAAAAAATGCTGAAATATTATTAGGCTATTACAAAATACTGTATACCATTTCTGCCTGCAGAAAATCACACACTTATATTAACTGTACTCTACTACAATATTTAACTCTCAAAGAACATTGTTACTTACATTTATTTATTTTTTAATCTTTGGCCCAACATTGAGTTTTCAGAAATGTATTCATTTTCAGTTAAATAAGAATTCTCTACTTTGATCACATTGGGTAAGTCATATGTAAAGTGCATGTCTAGTCAATGGTATATACCCAGCCTCATTGTCTACCTCCATAGACTTACTTACACAACATAGATTTTATCAAAATCTACCAGACAGTCCTGTTTAAACATCTGATAAATGTGTCAACAAAACATCAGAGGAATGCTTAGCATTTCATCAACGGCATTTTTGACATACAGTAGTTCTGAGGGTTACATTCTCCTGATGCATTTTTAATGCCATTTAGCTGTTTTAGCAATCAGTAAGATGTTGGTTTTCTAGGAGTGAGAAAGCAGAGGGCACCCAAGGTTATATTAGGTTGTTTCTTCCTCCATCTGCTGATTTGATTTAAACCAATAAACTTTTATCTGAGATGTGTATCATGAGCGCATTGCTTAAAAAGAGACTCCAAGCATCTCCATAAGGCCACAGTTGCTCACTGACATTGTATCACATACAATGTCATCTCTATAGGCTACATATGTCAGGACATGACAGAATACCCCATAGAGCTGGGACATTTGACCTTTTATGTTATGGTCTTATCTGATCTGCCTTTCAGGGGTTATTCCATTGCCATTTCGACTTGGTAGAAACAAAACCTCACAAAACAATACCTATAACATCACATGTCAGCTCTTCCCCTCTGTTAGATTGTCCTATATGCCTGTGAAACTGAGCTTGTCTCTGGGTTTTCCAACAGTTCACCTTCTCTCTAAGAACAATGCTCCTGATGCCAGGCAGCAGGTGGAGGATGTTGCTGGGCAGGGAAACCACCCCAGAGTTGGACAGGTTCAGCTCCTGCAAAGCCACCAGACCGCCAAACACCTCCTCGCTCAGTGGGCCCAGATGGCTGTTGTGCGACAGGTCCAGAACCTGCAGGCCACAGAGGTCTTTGAAGCTGTGTGGTTGGATGGTCTTCAGCTCAAACAGCCCACTGAGAGACAGGTGGGTTAGATCCCTCAGGCCTGTGAAGCTGTCGCTCTCAAGCCTGGGGATGGGGTTCGTGTCAAGGCTCAGCGACCTGAGAGGGAGGCCTTGGAGCCGGGGCACGGCGTTCAAACGGTTCCTTGCCAGGCAGAGCCTCTGGATGTTGGGTGGATTCTTTACTGGATCCCTCGTGACAGAGGTCAGGAAGTTGTTGGAGAGATCGATACGAATGGGTCCTCCGTGGCCCTTGTTGGTGAAGATATCCAGCCAGACCTGCCTGAGCCTGTTGCTGCTCAAGTCCACGTCTGCGAGGGGTAGGCCTGAGAAACAGCCGTGTCCCAGCTCCTCCAGAGCGTTGTGGCTCAGGTCCAGAGTCTCCAGGTAGCGCAGCCTGGAGAAGGTGCTTCCATTCAGGCTGGAGATGAGGTTGTTGCTCAGGTCTAGGCTGGCCAGTGTGGTGTAGCCTGGCCCAGACAGCATGGAGGCAGTGATGGTGCTGATGGCGCTGGAGGACAGGTCCAGAGAAGAGGTATCCAGAGGAATGGGGATGGGGACCGGGCCTGCACCCACCCCACTACAGTCTACCCTGGTCAGACTGAAGCTGTCAAACAGGCCAAAGTTCTCTACTTTACAGCGACAACCAGGGTGGCAGTTTTTCAGCGCAGAGGCATGGAGGAACACCCAGAGCCACATGGTCACCCCCAGTAGAACAGACACGGCCCCCTGAAGAAGAGGACAAACACAGAACACAATTAATTGACTGATGCGCTGCTTTTGTTTTTCAAAGAAAACTAATTTGTTTGAATTTTTTTTCATGCTTTGTGATCATTAGATTTTCCAGTGAAGTAAGAACTCCGGAGAGATAATGTTTTCTCAAAATTGTAATATGTGTTTGGTCAAAGTAAACAACATTGGCAGTGGGAGAAGCAGGGCCTGACTTGGGGGGTTTCAAGTCATACAAGCGTTTCTGTGTTCATTCATTCACCATGTATGAGGCTTCTATCATACTGCAGTCTAAGGGACAACTTTCAAGCAACAACCTGAAGAAAAAAATCGTCAATATACACCATGTAAGTGCTGACAAAGAAAATGATCCACTTCATATTAAAAATAAGAATGCCGGAAAACATTCTTTTAAACTTTAACGTTTTCCTCCGAAAACTCACAACACATCTAATCTGGAAAATAGATTGTGTCTCAAAGACAAGATCAGTTTCTTTATTTCAGACATCAAATGCATGGTTGCTTTGAGTAGTTATCTTGCACTGTGGTGTGTTTTCCTGCTGACATGTTTAATTTGGTCCCACCTGTGTTCAGACAGCTCAGCTGTGGCGTGTGCAAGCTGTGGCTGCATGCAGAAATACCTGCCCAGGGGCTAGTCTGGGGCACCAGGTGTGCTTGTGAATCCCTGTACAGGCTAATCAACACCTTGGCACAGGATATTCCCGGGATAAACTTGTACAACAACCCTTTTCTGATCTCAGTAACCTCAATGAAGTCACCCAAATATCAAGAGTCGCTACACTTGTTTAGAAAGCCAAAAAACCATTGTACACAATTGGGCTTTCTCTTGTCTTTTTGTCCTGACCAAACACACGCATACAAAAAACAAACTTGCCAGCAGAATTGTAAGAATAAAAGAGGAAGAAGTGGCGTGTGTGACAGTCAGGTGACACTGATAATGACTGCATCAGCAGCTCAGGGAAACGGGTACAAAAAAGAAAGACTACTTCTTCAAAAGTAGTGTATGGAATCAGAATCAGAAACTGACAGCACAACTATGTAATAGTACTTGAAAGTGAGTTTACAGCATTTTTGTTATTAATCTTTTCTCCACAGACCAGTGTCTAATTAAATATGACAAGTAGGTCTCTTTATTCTACCCTTGAGTTATGGTTAGGGTAAGCCTGTGAATGTAACCAAAACAATAGAGACCAACTTCTAAGTGCAATTACCTCACTTAACTTTCTCTTGACCACTCTCACTTTTATCAATTTTAATAGAGATACGGACTTCAAACGGGTGGACTCTGCTGTCAAATCACATATGCCGAATATAGATTTAAAAAATACAGGCTGTGAAATCATCTTCAAAACAAACATTCTGCCTTGTCTCAAACAGTATAATTACTTTACAGCAAATCCTGTTTGAAATATTTTAAAAATCACATCCCTGGACTCCAATAGAAACAATAGCCTAATGCGTATCTTCAAGTAGGCAATGTCTGTTGGATGCCCGCTGTTCTAAATTATAACATTCAGCATGTCGGCAAGAGGACCCTTTTGGGGAAAGTATTAGAAGTTGCAGCCTATTCGTGGCGTTGAGTGCTCACCTTTCTTGACGAATTGTACATTTTTGTTAAGAAACCTTTATGTCCGATTATTAAAACAGATTTCCTGGCAATCCCTAAACACTATTTTGAGTTTCAAAATGATACATTTGAGCATGAGTATGCCTGCTTCCCTGCCAGGACTGCCATACTGCCAGTCCTTCCGTCACGCAAGCAGTAGTTGTACCGCCCATTTTTTCTCCCTATCTCTTTCTGATCACCGACATTGGAAACGCGCCAAGGTAGTTTGCTGTTCCAGCTACACACTGGTCAAGTTGATAAAAAAAAGTCCGCTATTGATATTTAATTTAAATGTAGACATAGACATACTGTGAAGAAGAGGATGCAGCTGACAACGTTTTTTTTTATCTTTGAGGATTAACATTTTATCCAACAAGAGGATTCAGGAGTGTACAGTATCTTGTGTGTATGTGTGGGAGAGTAGTCTCATGCGTATGCATGGGCGCATACCTAGGTGAGGAAGACTGTGGGAACACAAGTATTACTCTACAGTATTGTGTTTTTTGTTTTATATGATGCCGACATTGATTCCATCAATATTAAAACTCTATGGTCATGGTTACACTCATACTTCTCTCTCCCTCTCTCTCAGTGTAACTGGTGACTATTTGACCCCTGCTGGCCATGTTATGTAGTGTAGTTTTTAAGAGCCTCACAGACTATTACAGTTCTCAGATTTGTGTTAATGTACTCACAATATCGATCAAAATACCACTTTTACACAACATTTATGTAAGTGCAAGATTTTACTAGTGCAAGATTACAGTAGAATACATGTTACGCCACCGGTCACTCAACCAGTCGTTTGTAGGCTGGGCTAGCGAGCTAGCAGTGGCACAGAACAGTCACGTAATGTGACGACTACATTTAAAAGTAGGCTATAAAAACACACTAGGAACAATGACGACATCGGCAACCATGCACCATGCATTATTAGTTTAATGTAATCTTTAAATTCAGGCTCGTCACATTAGTAACTTTGTTCTGAACAGAACTGGGTGTGCAGACACATACGAAAAGTTTCTCCTCCATCTTGAAATTGTCAAACCTAGAAATGTTTACCATGACGAACAGTTGCTACGTTACAAGAAACAAGAAACCAATCCGATTGGCCAACGCTAGCGTTTTCACGCTCCTCATTTACATAAAGTTGAGAAAATCCAACTTGCAACGCTCCGCTCCGCTCCGCTCGCCTTCCCACAATGCCCTACGCGAGCGTCAACGCCTGGTTTCATTGAAAATGAATTGGAAGCCGACGCCGCGCGCCGCCCGCTCCGCTGCAGTGTGAACGCACTGTAACAGTGCGTTCACACTGCAGCGTTTTTTAACGCTCTGCATCGCTTGCCTTCCCACAGTACACCACGCTCGGGGGCGTGTTAGACAAGTTAATACAGAGTTGTAGTTCTCTAAGGTCACTGTTGTAGTCATGGCCAAGCGTGCAGATTTGGGTTAATGTACTCACAATATCGATCAAAATACCACTTTTACACAACATTTATGTAAGTGCAAGATTTTACTAGTGCAAGATTACAGTAGAATACATGTTACGCCACCGGTCACTCAACCAGTCGTTTGTAGGCTGGGCTAGCGAGCTAGCAGTGGCACAGAACAGTCACGTAATGTGACGACTACATTTAAAAGTAGGCTATAAAAACACACTAGGAACAATGACGACATCGGCAACCATGCACCATGCATTATTAGTTTAATGTAATCTTTAAATTCAGGCTCGTCACATTAGTAACTTTGTTCTGAACAGAACTGGGTGTGCAGACACATACGAAAAGTTTCTCCTCCATCTTGAAATTGTCAAATCTAGAAATGTTTACCATGACGAACAGTTGCTACGTTACAAGAAACAAGAAACCAATCCGATTGGCCAACGCTAGCGTTTTCACGCTCCTCATTTACATAAAGTTGAGAAAATCCAACTTGCAACGCTCCGCTCCGCTCGCCTTCCCACAATGCCCTACGCGAGCGTCAACGCCTGGTTTCATTGAAAATGAATTGGAAGCCGACGCCACGCGCCGCCCGCTCCGCTGCAGTGTGAACGCACTGTTAGCATGTTCTGGTCCAGGCGGGTGTCTGTCTGGCAAAGCAACAGAACCCCACACAGTGGACCACACACTGTCTGAACAGACAAGGCCGCTTTATTCAGCATGCACACACTGGAGGTAATAAATAACAGGGACATCACCAGATACAGGATGAAGAAAAACATCAAGCAGGCAACATCAAACAACAAGAAAGTACCACGACAAGATGACACACCGGGTAAATAACGCAACAATTTGTTTGATGATATCGGGACAAACATTCAAGGAAACTGCCATATATTGACACGAACAATCGTTCTAACATGTCATCTGTTGCGGTCCCAAAAAGGAATTCTAGTACTGGGACACTCGTTTATATAACAGACTGATACTGATCTTAGTCCACAAGTTCCCGTCGTATGGCACACATCTCAAACACCATGCATATCATTTTCAGTAAAGGGAAAATGCTGTGAAAAAATAGTTTAACACTTTCAATAGTAGTCATGGAGACTATTCTTAAGCAGTAGAGTTCTAGGTCAAACTCACTCCCAACAGTCTGCACATGGGACAACGAGCCAGCCAGCCAGCCAGCTGTCTATTGACAATGGTTAAATTGTCAGTTCTACAGTCCAAGGATGCTGGCTGGTTCTCCTCCACTAACTCAACCGTCCAATAATGGTTTCATGATCCAGCTCCTTCATTGGTCAACAGTGACCACGCCTCTCCTCTCTCACTGGAGAACACATTTTTCCTTATTGCTGTACTTCCTTCTTCTCAGCTCCAGACCTCGCTCCAGGCGCTCGTCCTCCTCCAGAGCCCTGAAAACACACACACAGACTGTGACGAAAGGCTGTCGGGGCGTATTCAGCTTCCTCGCTTTTTCACTCTCACACACTCACCCTCTCTCCTTGGCATCCATGTCTCTAACCAGCTCATCTCGCTGGTTGACAAGAGACACCAGCTCCTGCAGCAGCAGCTGCTCTCTGTGCTGCTGGGCACTTGTCTTCTGCCAGTCTGAAGAGGAGAGGAGGAATGGGGCAGAGAGGAGAGGAATGAAGAGGATTGTGGAGAAGAAAAAAAGGGAGAGGAATCACCTATATATCGGACCTCACCTTCTATAGCCATCATGACTCGGAGTTCTCGGTTCAGCAGCTCAAAGCGTCTCTCCAGATCCTGCTCCTCTTGCCTGGAAAACAAGGAGATGGAGTTATACAGAAACCATAGCACAGGTTGGCCCGCCAGCAAACAGTTAAGGTTAGACTGAAGTTGAAGTTAGGTTGTATTGAAGTCAGAGCGTAGTTGGGTTGAGGAATGTGTCTCACAGCGACTCCAGGTTGTCCTGCCTCCTGATCAGAGCGTTCTTCTTGTTGACCAAAGTGAACCACTCCTGGATCAGACGTTCCTCTTCCTCGCGATCACTTCCTGGTAGGACGGAGGACAACCCTATCAGAGGACACCCCCACGGCCCGGCTTCTTCATACGACGCTGCGCGTGCCTCTCCCACCCGTCTCCCTCTAACGGCCTCACCTGTCTCCATGAGGCGACGGAGGCGTCTCTCCACCACGCCCGCTCGGCTGTCGATGTGCCTCTGCTCCGTCTCTAATGCCTGGAGCTCACTTAGCACATACTGGTTAGTGTCCTGGAGTTGCTGACACACACACACACAAAGACACACACACACACAAAGACACACACACACACAAAGACACACACACACACAACATGAACCAGACAGACAAACATACAGATAAAACAATACATGGAAGGGGGAAAATAATAGATAGATAAAAGATTTCAAATAAAAGACAGAAAAACAGAGAGGGAAAAAGAGAGGTCAAAGGATTAGAGGGAGAAAGACTAGGGAGGCGAGTAAAAGAATATGATAGGCAGATATACAGTATATACAGTACTGTACATAGAGCAATAGAGATTATATAGGAACAGTAAGAATTTGTGACTGACCATGGCTGCCTCTTCCTTGTTCACTATAAACTCCTGAGCCTTCGACGTTCTCTGCGATCCTGAAAACACACACAGGAACATTCCACATAAGCAAACCCACAGCTACGTACCTGCCGGAAAAAAAGCTTACATTGTTTCAGTTAGGTATATGTAGTCTTTGGAATATCTAAGGAGTTTCACAAACCCAAACTCATCATATAAATCATATGTTTTTGTTGTTCAAACACTCACCTGGTTCTGCGTTCTCTCTGGCTGCTGAGGAGCCGTTTGTGACTTCGCTTGGAACACCGTCATGCTGGGCATGAGACAATACAATCATGTTATTTCTGAAATTGCTGGAGACATTTGACTTGAATGTTGCACACAGGGGGGATGCGGGGGGGGGGGGGGGGGGTTGGAGTGTTTTAAAGCCCTGGGAAGTCTGGCTAGCTGGTACCTGGGTGGTGGAAGTGTCTTCAGATTCCATGGACTGGCTCCTGATTTTCTGCCGCCTCTTCTTCAGCAGGTCGGCGTCTCTCACCTGACCCAGCCCAGACTTGGCGGCCGAGGCCAGAGGCCTAGGGGGAGCGACCGGGGTCTTGGACCCCTCCCCTTCTCCACCTCGCCTTTCCTTCTCCCCAACTCCTCCCCTGTCATCCACCCTGGGTAGTCTTTTGGTCCTGGGAGGGGCCACCAGACTGCCGTTGGTCTTCACCTTCGGCTCCCCTCCTCCGGCTTCTCCCTCCCTGGCCTCGCCCTCACCGGCCCCTCCCTCCTGGAGCTTGCGGACGCAGAAGGCCGTGGCGGCCTCCACGTCGCTGGGCTGGCTGGGTGTGGGCTGCGTCAGCGTGTAGCTGGTCTGGCTGCTGTTGTGTTCTATCTGGAGGACGCTGAGCTCCTGCCCCGTGAAGTGGGAGCGGATCTGGCTCAGGTACGTCATGACGATGAGTCGGTCGGGCACCGACAGCAGGACCATGTCTGATGGCTCCAGCAGACGGGAGATGCCCAAACCTGCAAAGCCATCGAACGCCTGCAGCCCATAATAATGACGACAACATTAGATCTGTCTGTGGATGGCAACCAAGTTAAACTCCTGAATACTACTAAGAGATCATACTGTTTTCACAGTGTGGCTTTTTACCTTCCTGTTGTTGAACTTAATGTCATGAGGGTCCAGCTTCTCAAACTCTCTGAGAGAAACATAGGCAATCAAACACATTTGGAGTTAGTGCTGTTGATAAAATAGCCATAAAAAGTGTGAAAACAAACCGTTTCACAAAAACTTGTCAGAGATGCTACGCTAACAGACACGCAAACGAGACAAGACAAAGCAAAACATAAGACGTCTCTTACATCAGTTTAGGGTGGAAGTGGTACAGGATGGCACAGAAGGCCAGGCCGTTACGCCAGGAAGTGCTGAAGTTGGTAACCTTTACTCCCCGGTGACCTTGTGTGACCTCCTGGCACCACTGTAACAGAGACTGGCTGGAACTCACCAGGTCTGCGGTGTCCACATTAGACACCTTAACAGGGAAGGAGAAGGAGATGAATGAGTGAGTGAGTGTGAATGAGTGAGTGAGTGAGTGAGTGAGTGTGTGAGTGAATGTGAGTTGGTGAGTGAGTAAGTGAGTATTACCTCCTGAGAAGCAGTCTCTTTCTTCCCATCAGCCTCGTCTCTGACCTGCATCACCCTAGGTTCAGGGGTCACCACAGGATCTGAGGTCACTTCCTGAGATTTTACAGGAAGGGGAGGGCTTTTCCTCTTGATACGTCGGGGAGGTACAACAGCAACAGACATGTCCTTCTCTGTAGGACTCTGGCTTTTAGATGACATCTGCCCCTCGCCTGAGCTGATGGGAGGGGTCTGGACAAGGTCTCTGTTGGGGACTGATGTTGAGGTGAAATCAGCAGGTGTAGGGGTGGAGTCAGCAGGGGAAGGGGTGGAGTCAGCAGGTGTAAGGGGGGAGTCAGCAGGGCTGGGGGTGGAGTCAGCAGGGCTGGGGGTGGAGTCAGCAGGTGTAGGGGTGGAGTCAGCAGGGCTGGAGGTGGAGTCAGCAGGGCTGGGGGTGGAGTCAGCAGGTGTAGGGGTGGAGTCAGCAGGGCTGGGGGTGGAGTCAGCAGGGCAGGGGGCGGGGTCTGACGACTGTTTCTTGGAGCGTCTTGCAGGAACAGGAAGGTCTGGCCTGCAGAAACAGACAGAGACACAGTGTTAGTGTGTAGGGTGTCTGACACGGTGTGTCAGTGCGAGATGGTGTGTGCTGTAGACTCAGGGGATCTGACATGGGGGTTAGTCTTACTTTAGGTCCGACCCCCCTAATGTGTTATCCATAGATATCAGGATGGAGTTCTGCTCCAGCCTCTCATCTTCCAGCTCAACACTTGCTCCACACACCACACTTTCTGCAGGCTCCCCTGCCTCAGCCAATGAGGAGCTTTGATCCTCTGCAGATACCCTAGCCGCCCAATCCTCTGACTTGTAAGTCTTATTATGATCTTCTGAATGGCTTACAGTGTCAGTGCTAGTTTCTGACTGGTTGACCATGGGGTCATCGTCATGAAGACAAGGGATGAGGCGTTTCCTGCACCGGGGGGCGGGGACAGGAGCCTCCTCATTGTCGCCTCCCATCTGGAGTAACTTGGCCAATAGGAATCTCTCCTCCTCCAGGAGACTTTGGTTCTTCGAGACAGGGTCTTCGGTGTGTGAGTCAGAGGTCTTTGTGGCCAAGTGTCTTTGAGGGGTGCTGGTATCTGGGAGGGTCAGCGAAGAGTGGGTCTTGTCCGTGTCAGACTGTGTTTGAAGTGGAGGGGGGGTCTTGGTGGTAGAGTCAGGTGGAGGGGGCGAGGCTTCTGGTGGAGGGGACTGAGGTGGAAGGGGCCAGGGAACTACAGGACTCTTGATTGCCTCTGATATGACCTCATCTGTATCCTTGGTTACGTCAGGCTCCTGATTGGTTGCTGTCTCTCTGGCTGTCACAAGAACACGGCCTGAATTGCTGTTTTCCGTGGCCATCGGTTGGTTGGCTATGTTGCTAAGGCCAGCTGAAACAGTCTGATTGGCTGTCAATGGCCCCACTTCCTGTAGGGGTACAGGTGGGGGGAGGGGCCGAAGGGGAGCAGGTTCAGATGAAGTGTTGTGATTGGCTGCACCGTGGAGACCGGAGAGGTCCTGAGCAGACTCTGGGCTGGGAGACAGAGAAGGAGGTCAACCTCCTAATCTGGCACGTCCTGAATGATGAGCAGACACCACACTGCCAGCTACTGACAAGCTGTGACCATACACACTGCACAACTGGCCACAGCAGACCACTGTCACTGTCCACAGTGCATCAGACTACTGTAGATACAGCAACCACAGTTATGGAACATGCTTCACACCCACCACTTTGCAAACAACACCAGACAGATCTCTATAGGGATGGACCAATGCATTCACATGCATCCACAGCAGTGTTCAGCTCAAACCTTACATACAGGCACAAAACAATGATCATGAGAAGATGCACAGAAGTTCGGTCAAACTCAATGGAACATCTCAGTAACTCTCAACCCACAAACAGGTTTCCAAAACAGGTGTGAGGAGCGCGTCAGCACACCGAGTTAACACTCAAGAAGCTCAGGAAGCCTTCCATATTTCAAGCCGGAAAACCCACCATGACCAAGCATCTCCATTCAACAGGCATCAGCCCCATTGACTTCACTTACCCCCCGCCCCCCTCCATGTACAGCTCAGCCGACCAGACGGTTCCCAGGTCCTCCTGCCCCAGCTCAAACTCCAGCTCCTCCCCCTTCTCCTCCTCCTGCTTCAGCAGGATTGGTCGACGTCCAGGTGAAGGGGGAGGTTCGGGGGCCTCCAGACAGTCCTCATAGGCTATATCGTCCAGCTCCACCTCTTTTAGAGGTGGCCACGCCTCTACGCAACTGCTAGCGTTAGCGCTCTCCACCGGGGCAGACTCTGTGTCTGGTCTGCCTGTCTTTTCTGCTCTGTCTGTCTCTGGCCTCTTCGGATGGGTTTCTGGTCTGTCTCCCTCAGCTTCTGACTTTTCCTCCGCTATCTTTGTCTCTCTCTCTGCTCTGTGCGTTTCTCTATTTTGTGTCTGACATGGGTCTGGAAGTGCGGTCTCATCAGGACCAGCGACCATTTCATTGGTCATCTCCTGCTCTATGGCAGCCTGTCTCAGACGGTCCACCAAGCTGGGTTTAGAGGACCACCGACGCGACAACAGCTCCGAAAGCTCCTTCCTGTTTATCTCTAAGACCAATGACGAGTCCAGTGGACCGTCCTGTCCCATGATTGGCTGTTCCTCTGCAGTATCAGAGAAGGCCGCAGGGGGCAGTATGTCCAGGTCAGAGGGAAAGGGCTGGTCAGAGTCTGGTACCTGTGTCTGGACGGAAGGCTGTAGGATGGACGCCATTGTCTCATAGCTGGAGGTGGGAGGTTGGGACAGATGTTTAGGTACCTAGATTCTGTACGTGAATGATGAATTCACTGACTTTACTGCAGGCATGAGGGATGCAGCTCACATTTATCAACAGAGTCAACTTCCGGACTCAATTTTAGACACATATTGCTACATCCATCCAGTGTTTCAAAGTGTTGTTGTAGTGACATGTTTTTACCAGTAGAGTGTGTAGTTGGACAGGTTGTGTGTGATGCCATGCAGAAGCATCCAGAGCTCTCTAAAGTATGCCACCAACCCCCCAAGGCTGACTCACCCCCGATACAGGACCCCCACTAACGCTGTGATGAGGCCCACGGACGCTTCCTGCGGCCCCTCCTCTTTCCCCGCTTCAGAATCCTGATAGGCTACTGAGCTCTCAGTCACCGCTACGTCTGTACGTGTGGCGTCATCTGAGGGGGGAGGGGTCTGTGAAGGAGGAGGAATCTCCTTGGCTACACAGTGGCTGCCACACACACACACACACACACACACACAAAAGCATACACATACACACACAGTGAACGCGACAAATGATTGTCTGGTAGGCTGGTTTGACACCAGCAAGTAACGGGGATCATTTAACGAAAAAGTTAGATATCCAAACCAATGAAACTTTCCAGAGCCACTTTACTATCTCGACACAGTACGCAGCAGCACAGCACTACAAACATGCCTGGTTTGGACTTGTAGGTAGTGGACTGTATTAGCTGCATGTGTGTCTAGTGTTCTAGTACCTAGTGGGTTCAGGTATCTAGATGGGGTGGTGCCATGCTGCTTTGGGGGTGGGGGGGGGGCGACACACTCTGAGACTTACCCCCCCGAGGAAGAACTCGTCACGGTTGTCAGAGGCGCCAAGCTCCCCGGCCACGCCCCTTGCTCTCTCCTCGTCTCCTCTAGGGCCGCCCACAGGGGCCTCTCCGCATCACACACTGTCTCGCTATTGGACGGCTGGAAAACATTCCCCCCCTCGCTGTCGGATGGTTGCTGCGTGTCTTCTCCCTCCGCCTCCTGTCCTCCAGAGGGGGGGGCTGACTCTAAGGCCGGCAGGGGCTCCAGCTGCAGGGAGCGGCCTGGGACAGACCCCGTGGTCCTGGTCGTCAACTCCAGCCTGGACACTATGACACACTCCACACAGACTTCTTGAGGAGGCGGAGAGAGGTTTCTTTCATGCTCCTCACGCTTCTCCTTTACCGATGGCTTGGAAGCTGGGCCTGTGGAGGTGGCAGTGGTGGGGGTGGAGGTAGCAGTGGTTGGGGTGGAGGTGGCAGTGGTCTGGGTGGAAGGCGGGGTACAGGAAGGGGTAGTGGGCTGGATGGTGGGCTGGGTGGTGGGTGGGGCGACGGGAGGGATGGTGGACTGGGTGGTGGGTGGGGCGACGGGAGTGATGGTGGGCTGGGTGGTGGGTGGGGCAGGAGGTGGAGTTGGAGGAAGCTCTCGTTCTTCAACGATGATTAAGTGGACAGCTTCTAGACTGTTAGCGTCGTCTCTGTCTGAGCTGAGAGCCAAGCACAGCAGTGTTACCCTGTTACACTGCCTTTCAACCTCAGCAGACACACACATGCAGGCACACGTTCTCCACCGATACTTACCCTGTTCCTAAGTCTAGGTCTAATGATGGTTCTCCTCTGAGGATGTCCTCCTGCTGTGTTCTCTCCTCTAGAACCTTCCACAGGGGGACCTCCACGGTCCGTGTCTTTGGATTCTCCTGAGCATTGGGCTCTGGTGCTGGTTGGTTCGTCAGTTCCTCCTTCTCCTCCTGAGTCCTAGGAGGCCTGATGGCGAAGGTGCTGCTCTTCACCACCGGAGGGGGCTGTTGAGCAGGCGCATCAGCTACCTCAGCGGGTGTGTGGAAAAGGCTGGGTGTTTCCTTAGGTTTGTCAGAGAAGTTAAGTGTTTCTTTGGGTTTGTGGGAAAAGCTCAACATTTTCTCAGGTTTCTGGAAGGAATTGGGTGTTTCCTTGGGTTTGTCGGAGAATCTAGGTCTTTCTGCAGACTTGTGGGTCAAGTTATCTGTTTCTTCAGGCTTGTGAGTCAAGATAGCTGTTTCTTCAGGCTTGTGAGTCAAAATAGCTGTTTCTTCAGGCTTGTGAGTCAAGATAGCTGTTTCTTCAGGCTTGTGAGTCAAGATAGCTGTTTCTTCAGGCTTGTGAGTCAAAATAGCTGTTTCATCAGGCTTGTGAGTCAAGATAGCTGTTTCTTCAGGCTTGTGAGTCAAGATAGCTGTTTCTTCAGGCTTGTGAGTCAAGCCAGCTGTTTCTTCAGGCTTGTGAGTCAAGCCAGCTGTTTCTTCCGGTTTGTGGGTGAAGCTAGGCCGTACTTCAGGTGCGTGGCTTTTCATCTTCTCCTTGTCCTCATCTGACCTATTGTCCTCATTCTGACCTGGGAGTCTCATGCTCTCCTCCTCTGGTCTGTCTTTCAGAGGTCTCTCCATGATGTCACATGGTCTGTTATCAGCTTTTGATTGTGTCTCCTTATGCCCATTCTCTCTGCCCTCTTCTGATTGGTCCATTGCAGCAACTTTTCTTTCAGATGGGGTTTGATTGGCTCTCTGTTTGCATCTGGAGAAAAGGAGGAACAGCAAGGGTCACCAAACTGAAAAGTACCATAAGTACTCACACGATCAAAGACTGTGTGTCTGTGTGCGCGTGTGTTTGTTGAGGATGATATGCATACACATTTTATAACAGAACTTGATTGAGATGACGGGGAAACACTCAAGCATGTGTGTATGTTTGATATTGGGGTGTTTGTGTTTGCGTGTAAATGTTCCCTTACCCTCCTTCCTCGACCATCGAGTCCCGAGGAGACCTCTTGATGGTGTCCACCTTAGATGCCACCTTCTCCTCCATAAAGAAGCCTCCTGCAGTCTGACTGGATGTATCTATGATGTCATCAAGGTCAGGTTCTGGTTCAGCCAATGGTGGCTTGTCTGGTATGAAGTGTGTTTTGACCGGGGCAAAGGCAGGTTGAGAGGGCTTGTTCTTCTTGGTCAAATCTTTGATGTCTGCTTCCTCATCAGCCACTGGTGGTTTGACAGTGATAAATGCTGCCAGGACATTGGTTGATTCCTGACCGGGGGCAGCACTCTCTGTGGAGGAGAAGGGCCAGGGAGGAGGCGGGGCTACAATCAACTCTTCAGAGTTGATGGGGTCAAGGTGGCCATCTTGGCCAGAACTGAGGGACAGAGATGCCGAGGATCAAAGGTCGGAAGTCACGTTGGGGAGGGGGGTTAGAGCACGCTAAGCAGGTAGGTCAGAAACACAGGCCAGGCCAAGTCAGCAGCACTCGATTGGAGGTTACACCTGTCAATCAACAGCAGCCATGGAAGCAAATCTTTGTCATCTACAGCAACCACTCCAAATCCATCCCAGAAACCACTCCATCTTCCGTGACAGCATTCTTTTTCATCCATAATCACCATTCCATGTCACCAAAGGCAACAGATCTACCCAGAAGTCTATAAAGATAACAGAGTGTGTCTCTCGGTGACTCCGATGGCCCATCCACACACACAGGTGATTAAGCCAGCTCACTGTATCAGACCACATCATAGCCAGGCAAAACACCACGGAGAACGGCATACACAACAAACAGCACACACAACAGCCCCCAAACATCCAGCGTTCAGGTGTTTGGATGAGTGGTATGCTTAGGGTTAGTGTTGGCAGAGCGCGTTGTGGTAGTACAGGCAGGGGAACACGCGATCGATGCATGAGCTACGATGAGCTCACCTTATAATGTCTGTCTCTGCCCCACTCTCTAAGGCTGGCTGGTGTATTGCAGGGGTGAGAGTGGGGCTGGGAGCAGAGGCAGGTGAGGCAATTCTGATGCTGGCGACCATCCTGGAGGAGTGGGAGGAATCCTCCCCCCTGGTCAGGGTCAGAGGGGGGGCTGTCTCCATGGTAGCATGGGAGGGTTGGTGGGGAATACCTTAAGGGGACAGAATGAACCAATTAGAGAACTGTTCATCACTCTCAGGTTGGCTTCAGGTGCAACACCTGTCCAAACCTCAACCCCTCAACCACGACCGCACTGGCAGCCTGAACCTGCCCAGGGAGGCTGAAGGCTTTAGTACCTGAGTGGGAGGAGCCGAGAACAGCAGGTGCAGTAGTGGGAGGAGCAGCAGCAGGAGCAGAGAGAGAGGCCGGGCGGGAGCGGGGGAGGGCGGGGGGCGAGGAGCGCGGTAGGAGGCGGGAGGGGGGAGGGACGACAGGGTCACAGAGGGAGTCCAGGTCAGGACTGGTGAGGAGGGGGACTGATGAGACGATGTCACAGGGATGGGAGGGGTTAGAAGGGGAGGAGCCTGAGGCTGGACCTCTGGGCTTTGACCACTTCCCTTGGACACAAGGTTCTGGGGAGTGAGGGGTGGGGGGATAGAGCGATGACGAAGGAATGAGCGAAGGAAGAAGGAAGGAGGAGGTGAGGAACCGAGAGAGAAAGACAGAGGATGTAGGGAGGGACAGAATGTTAATGAATGAGTAGATGATTGGTGAAATGAGGGAGAGGGAGAGAAAAAGAGAGAGAATACAATGAGTACATCAGTCAGCAGAGCAACATTAATGCCTCCTAGCTCCTGATGTAAGCCTGACAAAAGTGCATCATCCACATGTCCACTGTTGTCATAACCTACCAAAACAAAACAGATGAGTACAGGGGATCCGGGGCTCCCTACCTGGCTCTGGGCATGAGAGCGGGGATGGAGGGAGAGCAAGGGATGGAGGGGAGGAGCCTGTAACCACGGTGTCGTCATTGGGAGGAGAATCAGAGGTGAAAGGCGAAGGTGAGGAGGGACGCATAGTAGGAAAAAGCTTAGGTTTGAAGACGTGAGAGCGAACGGCTGGAAGACAGAGACATATTGGAGATGAACGACAGAGCTCTACGACAGCCGATTGGAGCAGGTAAAGAAGGTCATAGAGCCAGTTGTCCAATCAGAGAGGAGACCAACCAGAGACAGGAGGCTGGGGATCTGGGGAGGAAGCCACAGTCTGCACATCAAACGGACACCTGACAAACGACACTGGCACTACCGGGAGAGCAGAGAGGAAGGAAGGACAGATGAACAGAGGAAGATCAAACAGGAATTGGAAGGAAGTGGACAACCCGAAACAAATCTCTCATCACACCAAACTCAGGCACAGGGCCTTGCTGTTGAAACGCTAACCGCATGTTGTTCACACATATGCACACGCACACAGTTACAGCTACAGATAGCCTGGGCTATCTATAGTAAGTACACACAGATGTATTACAGTAACAGCAACCGAACATAACGCAGAGTCAGCAAGTGTTAAGTGTTTCAGGAAGTTCTAACATGCAGCAAAGAACAAAGCAAAGCTCTCCAGTCAGCCAGCCAGAGGACAGTGTGCCACAGGGTACCTGTGCCCGAGCTGGGCTTGAAGATTCTGGGCAGAGACGGAGGCTGAGAGCGAGTGAAGCCTCGCACTGAGGGGCCAAGGGCTTCATAAGAGGACAGTGGGAGTGTGGGCGACTCAGTACTGGGCAGGAAGGGATTGGGGGGTTCAGTGGGAAGTTTGGGCTCTGGAGAAGGTTTGGAGGCTGGGAGGGATTCAGAGGGTCGTTGGGGATGTGTAAGGAGATGAGAGGTGGGGCCGGGGTGTGTGGGGGCCTCAGGTCTGGGCTTGGGGCGTGTGGGAAGGTCAGTATGTGGACGGCGTTCAAGGGCTTGTTTCCGAGTTGTGAGCATTTCAGGGGGTGGCTGGGTCTGCACGGTGGGCTTTGGCGGTGCGGGTGGCTCAGGGGGGAGGTGGGGCGATGTGGCCGACTGCTTGTGAGCAGCAGAGACTGCAGACTGGATCCCCCTGGACCGGCCTGAGGGTTGGGGGGAAGGCTGGGGGGAAGGACTAGGGGAGGGATTAGGGGAGGGCACAGGGCGGGGGAGCCTGGAGCGGGAGGGTGGCCTGGGAGAAGGGCCTGAGGGCACGGGCAGAGGAGGTCTGGAGTGGAGGACAGGGCTGGGGGCAGTTCCAGCCTTGGAAGATTTACCAGGGTCTCTCCCACTGGCTGGAACCCAGGGTGGAGTGTGGAAGGTGGGAATTGTAAATGAAGATGGTTGTTGCAGAGAGACAATGTGACGTGGATTTGGAAAGGAGGGTGGAGGGAGAGAGGAAGAGGAAGAGAAAATGGGTGAAATGAGAAGTTAGAAAATGAAAGACTTCAGACTTGACGTGAGTGGAGATACTGAATCTATCATACGGCACTCGTTGGATGATGGATCCTTGACCTCATTGTATTGCTATGTTACCATTCTGCCTCTCCAAACAACATGATCATTGCTAACATAGCAAACATGACATGGAAACTCATGGAATCTTGTGATTTGATAGATTGGTGAAAATGCTGGGAGAAAGATGACGATCCACCAATCATCTGTTCTGCTGATCAAACATGAAATGTTGTGGAAGTGGGTGGACTATGCGGAGAGAATGGAGAAGAGGAGATTCATAGAAAGGAGATAGGGACAGGAAGGGGGGGAAGGATGGGTGGACGGAGTGGGGTACCTGTAAGTGGAGGGTTGTGTCCAGAGGAAGGTCTCCTGTCCTGGGTGCGAGTAGGGTGGGCTGGAGGGGCCGGGGCTGGCACAGGAGGAGGAGGCAAACATTTAAATAGGGGGTGAGAACATACAAATTATGGAATGTGGTGGTGGTGTGTGTATATGTGTGTGTGTGTGTGTGTGTGTGTGTGTGTGTGTGTGTGTGTGTGTGTGTGTGTGTGTGTGTGTGTGTGTAGGTGCTTGTACCTGCAGCAGCTCTGCTCATGGCTCCAGCAACAGGCCTCTTGTCCTCCTCTTCGTCACTCTCATTGAAGTCGTCAAGGTTCCCGATGTCTGTGGGTTTGACGCTCATGAGGCTGGCCAGACTCTGCATGTCCTCATCACTAGGGGACGCAGACACACAGCATGACGACGTCATCACTCGGGGACGACGATGCATGATCACAGTGGGACGCGCTAGCCTCCTCGTGGCAGTGAGACTCACGTGGCTTTGCCCTCCCTCACAAAGATACAGGACAGCGAGAGCTTGAGCGAGGCCTCCACCACTTTGACGGACAGCGGCTTCAGTTTCAGGTTGAGGTCTGTCTGTGTGGGCGTGGCACTCGCAAATTTCTTCATGTTGATGTCTGCGGAGGCCAGCACCTTGCGATGGCCCTTCGTCTCCTACAGGGGGCAGACAGGGGGCAGACAGGGGGCAGACAGGGGGCAGACAGGGGGCAGACAGGGGGCAGACAGGGGGCAGACAGGGGGCAGACAGGCGCTGGTCAGAGAACTGAGGAGAGCTGAGGGACACTTGAGTTAAAGTCACTTGAAAGCATAGAAATAGTGAAGTGCTCACACTCTCAATGACAAAGGTCCAGTCCTTGTCCTCGTACTCCTCAGAAAGGGGATCCTGAGGAAGATGGAGACAGTTTATTTGTCTGACACGCACACACACACACACACACACTCACACACACACACACACACACACTCACACACACACACACGCACACACACGCACACACACACTCACACACACACACACACACACACACACACTCACACACACACACTCACACATACACAAAGTAATAGAGTCGGTGAGGCAGAGAACGAGAGGACTGGAGCAGCGGTTTCTGTCCCCAAACACAGACAGACAGTCCTTACCTTGAAGAGAGTGACGGCAATGTCCACGTTCTCCGGTACCGGCCAGACCACCATGCCCCGGTACGGGTTCTTGATGCCCGGCTGCCATCCATGGAGCTGCGGAGGATTAACGAAACCGTTTTAATCTGTGAAGTTGGGCTTTTACTTTCATAATTTGATAGATAATGATCTCAAAAGCGTTTGTGTGTGGTGTGTGTGTGTGTGCATGTGTGTGTGTGTGCGTGTGTGTGTGTGTGTATGTGTGTGCGTGTGTGGGAGTTTTAGTCCCGTCTGTACCTTAGTGCAGACACGCCTGTTCCTCCTCGTCCAAACTACCCTCAACTTGTCTGGTTGCCTGGAAACACATATGACACATACACGATGCATTTTGGTTTGGCAGTACAGACAGTGAGGAACTCAGTCCTGTCTGGACTATCTACCTGGCAGTGCCTAGGGGAATTGAGGTGTCTCCTAAGCGAAATATTGTAAGAAACATCTTGTGGATCAGAAGACAATTTCCCATCTCATCAAACCCCTGATAATACCGGTAGTACTTCAAAGTAATATTCAATTGCACAACTAAGACGGCTGCTTGGTGACCATTAGTAACCAACAGCAACATGTACACATAGAGAGCTACTGTTGAATAGAGGCTGAATTAGACAAGGGGGTCTTATGACAGTCACTACATAACTGCAAATGACACAAACCTGAAAAAGCTGGATGGTAAATGTGGCATATGTATGTCTGCTCGTGTGTGTCTGTTTGTGTGTTTTGATTGGTTGAGCCCATTGTGTTTCTGAGACTAGCTTCTGGGGCAGGAAATGAGGGAGGAAGCAGTGCTAGGTCATGTGACCTGTGCTGAGCCGAGGGCAGGTCTCCTGGCTGAAAGAAGGAAAGCCTACCAAGGTTACCCCTCCCCTGATTACCCCACCCCCACCCCCAATTCTAGGAAACCTTACCAACTGCTGACTACACTGCTAATACAGCTATTGTACAACCAGTCAAATATCGACTGCAATGATTCTGCCAAGCTAAGGTTATAACATCATCTAGCAAAGTTAGCTGTGGGCGATGAGAGCTGAACCTGATCATGTCTCAAGTTGCAGGTCCGTAATAGCAACATGAAGGCTGGGGCCGAGGGCTGAGGGGCGAGGGGAGGGTGGAAGTAGACAGGGGTACAGGCGGCAGAGTGCTGGGTGGGGGCTGGCATGACGAGCTACAGAAATAGCCCGGCTGCCTGGCTGGTCGGCTGGCTGTTTGACCCACTAGAGCAGCGGAGCTGACCACTTCTGTCACCTGTCTGAGATGAACCAGTCAGACATGCTCGCTGCTGTGCCGTGTAAGCTGATAATATGTACACTATGTGCAACGGGCATTATAACATGTACGGGAGAGTTATAACATGTGCAAGTGAATCATGAACGATTAGAGTAATTAGGAAAGGCTACGCCAGCATGTTTGTGTGCCTTGTTTTCAGCTGGGTCCAGAGGACATCCACACATTATGATAGTGTTATTACTGTATGTTGGAAGTCTACACATCATTCAATGTTTTGTCTTATAGAAAGTAAAGAGTCAGCCGTGTTATCTTATCATACACAGTATTGGTTGCACAACTGTGTAGAACCTATAGCCCTGTTGCCTCACGCCATGATAAGCCTGGGATTGTCAGGCAGAGAGAGCTGGAACAACATCATGCGTACACAGAGGTTGCGTTTGTGAGAGGCTGAGCTGATTCAAAATGTAGAACTCTACGAGGTTCTACACGGCTGACAGTTCCAGTTTCTAGTTCGTGATCAAACCAATTACAGGATCGCAGCTGTTCTGGGAAGTAAATTTGAAGTGTTTCCTTTAGCAGACGCTTTCCATATTTCTGCTGTCTCAAACAAATGAGCTATGTTATCTTATCACCCGAGGAACAGGCGTGGTTTCATGACAACATTTGAAGTCGAGACATAAAGGTACTTGTTCTGTAGATTATAGAGATGATGCACTATTTAAGTGACTTAATTAATTCAAACATTGTGAGACACATCTGGCCTAATAAACATTATAGACTATTAATGTGATCATCAGTTGTTCTTTACCACCGCTCCCACAGACTTGATTACCGAGTGCCAAGGGTCAGAGAGGATAGACTATCACCAACATCAAGAGCATAATAAGGCCTCTATGCCAGATAGTGGAACGGTAGTTTCAACTAAAGGAATGCTTGTAAACAGTGAGTCTATGGAAGAGCGCAATTTTGCTTCCCCCAATGTGTAGTACCAGCCACATTCCCCATCATCCTCATCTTAATCCAGTGAGTTAAACATTAATAGATGACGGTGAGGATGATATACGCTGTGATCAGACTGTACCGAGAATGGAATCATTTTCTGCTATGTGCACAGCACTAGCGGAACTCACTTATTCTGTTCTCATAACAGGAATGTGTTTACTCTCATTACGAAAATCGTAAGCAGGCTACATGTATTGTACTTAAGGCTAAGAAACGCCCTGTTCAACCCGGGACACGAGCTGGTAAAGGTTTATCCCTTTTAAAAGTATTTTTCATGAGTTACTCACCACTTTTTGGTGCATTCGAGCACGAGTTCTTGGTAGGATGCAACAAACTGGAACTTTGATGCTTTTTTGCCAACGCGCTGTAATCTTTTCCATACTGAAGTCATAGTGTAGGCGTTTGGAAGTAAGTTGTAGCTATGGGTAATAAATTCAGCTTCCTATGATCTCCGATCGTATATGTCCTTGTCCGCATTGGATTTTATGCGTCAAAGGGGGATCGTTCAGCCTGTCAGAAAAGAGCGCAAGCAAGGACTTTCGCGCACAGTGTTGTCGGATGAGTTGAGTCACTCCTGTTTTGCCATCCAAGTGTTGCCTATTAAACCCTTGTTCGGAAGTGACAATTAGCGGAACCGAATCTGCAAGCGCACACTCGAATACTGCACATGATTTCTTAGGCAACTGTCCAATGAGTGTCTTTGAGAGTTATTCCAGAACAATAAGAAATGAAAGTTCACAGATCTCGCCTAAGTTAATTTATAACAAATTATCCAACACGACATAACATACTTTAACTTGTGGAAGTTCCCCTTCTCTTAGTAGCCAAGTGGGTGACGTGTGTTACAGAAAAGGAGAGGAGAAAGAGAGAGAGAGAGAGAGAGAGAGAGAGAGAGAGAGAGAGAGAGAGAGAGAGAGAGAGAGAGAGAGAGAGAGAGAGAGAGAGAGAGAGAGAGAAAGAGAAGGGGAGGGGGGAGACAAGCAAAGTGTTGATTTAATGGTATGTTAAGTTTCGTAATTGTATCCTAAGTTTACATAGGTAAAATACAAGGGTGCAAACTGTAGTGATAGACTTTGATCTGCTGAACGCTTACACTTAATCCTACTGACCAATTATTTGCATCCATAAGAGCTTATTTTCCTTCACAAAATTGTCTGAACAACACTATCCCTAACATAACAGGACTAACATTATAAGCATGCTCGCGTATGGCCGGCAATTCTGCTATTGGACAACATGATAACCAACCATGTTTCAATCCCAGAGAGCACAAGTCTCTGTGATGTAGGGAAGTTTGTCCCATGGTTACTGAAGGCCAGGCAGCAGCGTGGGGATTTTCCTAGGAGTGCTGGGGGTATTTTTAGGAAAAGAAGATGGATGGATGGACAGAGGCAGCTGGGTCCAGTGACAGAGTGTGGTTCTGGGGAGAAGCTATGATTCACCAGTTGACCCACAGTCCTACTCAGCAGTCTCCTATACTCTCAGCCATTCAGACAAACCTCAAAACTAACCTATAGGACCATTTAAAGTCTACACTGCACTGAATAATTTTTCAAATACCACTGCAGTACAGTAGAGTAGTGTATCCACTGGTCTTTCTGTAAACCCCAAAGGGTTGAGGGTAGAGTTAGAAACATGGGTTGGTTTGAGTTGGGATGGAAACAGACAAACAGGCACATCTAACAATATCCAGTGCATCTGTTGACCCTATTAATACACACACACACACACACACACATATATATACACTCCTCCCCCCAGTTCAACATACTGACACCTCCTGGTAGGAAAGTAGGATTGAATGATGTACACACTGTGGGGTTTTAAAAGAATGGATGTATTAAAGGAGCCCAGAGTAGCAGTAAAACCCCTCCTGCTGTTCTCCAGTCTCCTCCCCCTGTTCCAGACCAGACAGGGATCTTTCCTAATAAGACCATGTGAGTCTGGCACAACTGTTTATACTGTCTTGAAACACACACACACAGAGCAGAACTATGACAGCGCTAGAACATTATGTTTTTCGCTGCCCAGCCTTGATTGGCAAAACATCTAGGTTTGAACTCTATGTGTACCCTTTGGCCAGTGCCAAGTTTTTCTTATAAGTGTTTCTGGCCCTGCGTGGACTGTTTCCTAGTAATCTGGCACAAGAAGGATGATCTTCTGTTGAGGTAATGAATGTGTTGGACGAATGTCTCGGAAAGAGAGGAAATCCTGTCACCATGCTGTTGGAAACAAATGCCACACTTCTAGAAAACCTGGTTTTTATCCCCACCTTGTGGTGATAAACTGTATGGAGACCAGACAAAATGACAAGCTATTGACATTTTGGCCTTCTGGGTTGGCAATTATGAACACAACAATGGGTGTCTCATGATTTTATTTTAAAATCTGGTTTTGTAAAACATATCCAAACCGACAAATATGCAAATCATTGTTACAGTATAGATACTGTGTGACTGTCCATCACTACATTCAGTCAAGTGTACAGTAGAAAACCATGTTGAAGATCAGATATGAAGCCTTGATATCAGACAATATGTGTGTATTCACATCAGTCTTCGCAGACTCTTACAATCTTATAAATATAGAGAATTAAGAATGATTGGATACCAATAAATGACAGACTTCAGTGACTTCAGCTTTTGTACCAACATCCAGCATTTTAGTGAGGATAATTATACCATGGTCAAATCCATAGAAGCGATGCCAGTACAATGCTAGTCATGGCAATTTGTAAACAATGTTCCGAATGACAATCAGACAATTCCAAACTGTAAATTGGGCTGTGGTGTTTAAATAATAGCTCTGTGGACGTAACAGCTGCCAAATGAAAGGAGAAGGATACTGGAAATTATGTCTGGCAGGAATACATGACCTGAAGAAGAAAAAATTGAGGCAGAGAGTCGCTACTGCTGGTGATGGTTTACATGGGAATCTATATGGGGATGTGAAATGAATCTTTGATCCACTGGTCTCTGGAGTTCTGTGTGGGTGGGAGAGAGAGAGAGGCACTTGTGGGGACCCCAGATGGGTTTTCCTCCTCCTCCTCTTCCTCATCATCCTCGTCTTCAGAGTAGCCGTTCTCTGTGGTGAAGGCGCTGTCAGACATCAGGGAGGCTCCCTTGTACTCCTGGATAGACTCGTAGAGACACCACAGCTGGCACAGGAGGGACATATCCAGCTGCCTCAAACCCACCTGAAAAACAAACATGACTCATACCGTGAGGAGCTGTGGTGTGAGGCATATTGAAATTCAGTCTCACTTCTGCTATTTTAAGTGTAGATTCTTATCATCGTCATACCATTTCTTTGCGCAGCACAGCAAGTGCCGCGTCTAGACTAGCGGGCTTGCTGTGTCCAAGCGAATCACTAAAGCGAGATTTGGTGATATCTGCCTGGATGCGAGTCCTTTTGCTGTAGACTTTCTCTATGTCTCTCCATGAGCCGCCGCTGGAGTTCAGGATACCGCTGAGGCCTTTAGGTAGCGGAGGGAGTCCCTCGATGGCAGAGACGCTCCCCACCGGTAAAGAGTCCGGAGCACCGTTTTGGAACCCGTTCATAATTTATCGAAAAAATATATAATTTTGGAGTGAAAAAAATATTCCAGCGCTTGGAAATAACTAGCGGTGAGTGTGCAGTGAAAAAAAATCGCTGTAGTTTATTAATTAAATGGCTGTTAATTTCAAATCGATTTTTACAACAGCCTATAAAACGTGCCTCACTGACGTGATTTTTCTGTTCCTCAACACCAAATTATTGCAGGAAAAGTTCCATGGCCATTAGGATGATAAATCATTTAGCCATTACGTTACAGGAGCCGTTGATGCCAAGGTAGTCATGCCTGGTTTCCTTGCATTGTCCTCCTCAACGGCTTCCTTTGTTTGTGCTGCCCCCGACTCTCCTTGCTCTAGCCGTGTTTATCCCCGCCCAGTCCTACCGCACCGCCGCGGGGGCGCATCGCCGAAGTAAACACACTATATAAGGAGAGAAGGGAAACGGTCTGACGTCCTTATCAGCCTTATGGGACTAGAAAGCTCATTAGGATTATGGTTTAGATAATGGAATGTTGGTGTTACACCCCCATTGTATGTGTCTGTCACTCTGTGTCAAAACAACCTGCTTCCACACCCCCTACCAATGACTGAGCTACACAAAAACATTTTCAACATGGTTTTATTAGAACATGTGTCACAACATTGCAGGAAAAATACTGAGATCAATTTCAAATGATGCAGTGGGCCAGTTTGACTGAAATAAGGGACTACCCAAACAGCGGTTGAGTGGTACTAGAACTGGGCTTCATCTAACTCTGAGCAAGCAGTATAAGAAGCAGAATATGCCCGTGGATGAAGTCAGATTTAATAAAGAACATTTCTGAAATACATCAATACCAGCCAATTACACTTAAGTATATTGTTTATAGCACATTGAACCAATTAAACAGTCTTTTCCCAGCATCCCATTAAGTCTGTCAATGAATCGTCAATAAACAATTGTGTACCGCCACAGGTCAACAGACAATAGCCCAGGCATGTATGTACGCACGCAGGCACATGCAAACACAGACAGGAGGCCGGTCTGCCCTGAGAGGAGCCTGGCTGCTGGGTCCTCCTATGCTGCCTCGATGTCTGTGGGTTGCTTCCAAGCATCTGTGTTTTCATTTGCGTCTGGTTCGGCAGACCATGTGGTTAAGTGTCATGACTGATGCAGCTCCCTGAGGCTGCGTAGGGACTGGGCACAGCTGGTGATGAGGCTGCACAGCTGGATGCTGCTCTCGACCGAGGCTGCAGCCTGCAGCTCCTGGGTGGCCCAACGTAGCTTGTGCATCAGAGCCTCCTCGGCTAGCGACACAGCCATGAGAGCCGGGCTCTGGGGGGCCAGAGGGGGCGGGCCTGTCAGGGGGACTGCAGCCTGGACTGGGGGGGCGGCTGGTGTGGGGGGAGGGAGGAAGCTGGGAATGGAAGTGGCGGAGCTGGCAGGTGGTGGAAGAGGCAGGGGCCCTCGGAGACCAGAGGCAGCCCCCTCACAGTGCTCGGGCCTGGGCTGGCCAACTATGGACACAGCTGCCTGACTGGAGCCTCCGTTCACCTGGGGGCCGGGCTGGGCTGCGAGTTGTCTCTCCCGAACCTGGGACAACGCCGCCTGGGCATTCAAAGCTGTGGATGTGGAGATAAATAAGTAGAGAGAAGGAAGAATACCAACTGGAAGCTTTGTGTTTGATGTAGGGTGGTTAATATCTACCTGGGTTGTCTTTGTCCACGTCAGAGTCCAGCTCCTGACAGGACACACAGTAGTACTTCTGTTGCTTATCCTGAAGAAGAATGGTCTGCAGACGCACATACACATCCCTTGTTAGTCTGGTACCAAACATTACAGTACATGTATGTCATACTGGGTTAGGGGTCTCTGTTTGCAGAAGCAAAGACTCATGAGTAAGGTTGGGTATCGTTCGGATTTTTACGACTCCGATGCCGAACCGGTACTTTTAAAACAATTTTGATCCATAAACCGATTTTTGAAAAACTGAAAAATCACATCAAAGAAAGGCTCCTTCATTCAAAACAAATTTATTGAAAATTATTATTAGATTTAACAATATATTAACATTTTAAAGTAGGCTACTTAAATGTATAATAAATAAAACTTTAGCAGTTCTTTTGCAGAACAATTACCATATTTGCCTTCTCTGGCAAGATACGCATGTCACTGGGACCAGGGACTGATGTCCGCAAGCTGTCGAACACGGTGCATCCCCCTGCTTTAAGAAGTATCCCGTGTGTCGCCGCATGTTTCAATAAATTCGACGTGCTTCCCCCTTTGCACGTAATCGTTTTGAAACATTTGTTGCATTTTGCGATGTCGGAATCCTTGGCTGTGAAATACAGCCAGACTTTCGAGCGCTTCGCTTTAGGCATTTTAAATGCACTAAAAGTTAGCTCGCTAACGATAGACTAGCGGAGCGACAGAGCGAAAATATTTTAGTCGACACATTTAGTGGAACCAAAATGAGGAACCGAAATTAGCGTTCTAATCCGGTCCGATTACTACTGGTTGCGTAGGAACTGCTTCCATAGTGGAACCCGGTTTTGGTACCCAACCCTACTGATGAGTCTTTAATTACATATTTAAGATGTTAGATCACATAACACCAAAATAGTACTTTAGTACTTAAGATGTTCTGCTCCAGCGGAGCGCCATCTCACCCCACACGTATCGCAGCAGTCACCCAGCATCTTGTAACCTTTCAGTAGGTAGCCCCCCATCAATTTGCTTATCTTGTCCTGGCGGTCCCGCCGCGCCTGGATCACCTTCATCTCGGCCTCTGAGGGCGGTTCCCACTCAAAGTCGTCGTCTAAAAGGAAAACCGTGGAAGCGAGTCAGCAAACACAGGATTTTACTAGTAAAGTTCAGTAACCTGCTCAAACGTTTCTGATTAACAATGACGACATTAGCTAGCTAACCAGCTAACTTGTCAATGCAGCTCTACCAGTTAGCCTAGTGCTGTAGCTACAATTTTTCCAATACAGTAGTCTACGTAAAAGGCACAACAATTAAGCCAGCTAGCTACCTGCAACCATTATACCTCAGCTAGCGTACAAAAAATATGAGCTGCTGAGTTGTTCCTACTTGTGAAATTCTTAAAAGATATCTTAAGTGGTTTGCTAGCAGCTAAGGAGCTAACAAGCTAAGCTAACTTGAGCTATGCTTCCAACTGTTGACAGTGACAGTGACGGACGAGGGATCTTGGAGTTTCCAGAATGACACAAAACGATAGAGACTATAACAGTGAATGTCTGAAAAACAGTCGGCTAAACTGATTGATGAATATTGGTATCAAATTTGGTAAATATTCTTGCAACGTTACCTGCATTCAATGCCATGAGTGACACTTCAGTGACCGGTTACTGCACGTGCACGCTACACTGTACACGCACGTGCATAATGGAACCAGTTAGTATTACACTACTGCCACTTGCAGGATGGGCGGACCATGCACATAACGGTCCACAACTTCATAAATGTATCCAGGAAAAAAGTACAATAAATATAATAATGTTAATGAGCAATTATGCACCTACGTACAGTACGTCCGTAGTCACAGTGAAATGTTAATAATTTTTATCAGTTAAACAAGTATCAACAGTAGTAGGTACTTTATTCATCCCATAGGAAAAATAGTGGCCTTACAGCAAACAAGATCAAAAATAAATGAAAATAAAACTGTAAAATAAAACAATTTTAAAAATGCAGTAACGTTAGAATACAGAGACACAGGGCTGTTCACGTTGTTACACACAAGGTATTTTCAAATATGTACAAAACGCAGCTGAAACACAGAGACATCTAGGTGACGCAGGCCATACACAAGGAATGTACCCAAACAGACACAAGACACATACAGTTACATATTTATAGATTTTTATCGATCATTCCCAACCCCCCTCACATGCATACACACACACAACTAGACAATTCGGGAGCCTTACACCCAGTCAATCTGCCTTTTAAGTTCCCTGCCACAGCCCTTCTGCCCACCCCAGAACGCGCTCGTCCCAGTGCTCGGGCAGTAGCAAAAGGAGGTATCCCACGGCGATGATAGCCGCTGCCGCCACCCTCACCTGGCTGAGCTGAGTAGCTGCCCCCAAGTAGATATCTAGGCCTGGACACAAGCACACACACTGAGGTGCAGCAGGAAAACATTGTTGCATCTCTCTATGCTGCCAGTGATTGTGTTGTGGTGGTGAACTTACCTGTGCTGGCAGGAACACTAAGCAGCATGCCCAGAGAGAGAAGGGAGGGGTAGGTCAGCTCACCCCCCAGGTGCACCAGCACGTTGAAGCCTGGTAGGGGAGCAAAGGCCTCAGCAATAAAGAGACCCCTTTTCACCTTCTCATCCATAAATAGCAGTGATCCGGTCGTGTGGGAGAGATTTACCTAGCAACAAAGCAGCAGTCACACACAGGTGGTCCCAGGGCAGGTGCTGTGTGAGGGGCCAGTACTCCACGTGTGTGAGGTAAAGCAGCACACACACCCAGGAGTGGAGCACACAGCTGCAAAGCCCCACACAGGTCAGCAGCACGCTAGCTGCACCAGACTGCTCCTCTCCCACACACTTCTTAAACAATACCTGCAAATGTACACACACACACACACAGGTTCATCAACAGTCCACAACAGGCACCTCAAGTGGAAGTTTAGGATGAAGGTAAAAGGACCTTGTAAATGGCGGAGGTTGAGGCTGAGCCTACAGCCAAAGCAACTCCTTTGATGGATTCACTATGGAAACCATCTGCATAGGCCAGCATGACAATCCCGGTGATGGAGAGAATGGCGGCCACAATCTGTAACAACAGAGAGGAAAGTCTAATGTCCCACACAGCACACACGCCCACGCTGGAGTAGTGAGTGGCTGATGCAGTATTTCGGGGTGCACAATCACACACACACTTCCCACCCTCACCCTCACTCCCATGAAGTGGTGGTTTAACCCAATCCAGGCAAGGAGGAAGTGGAAGGCTTGACTACAGCAAAGAACAGCGCAGGCGTCGCCGGGGGCGATGTGTCTGAGAGACAGCAGGTACAGGTAGCCAGACAGATTCCACAGCACCGCAAACGGAGACACGCCTCTCACCACCCCCCGAACCGTCAGGGGCTGGTCGGCAAGGAAACCAGCATACCGCCTGGAAACCACACCCGTGAAATGCACCACCACAAACACATCCTTAACCATCACAAAACAACACCACAGACTACACACATCAAGTATTTTAACTGGGATTATTGAGTTTTGCACTAATTCTACTGACCTCGACTGTTCCCGTTGAGCTCCACGTCTCTACTGACCTCTACTGTCTCTACAGACCTCTATTCAAATTCCTCGGACGGCTAATGTCTATTTATCCCTCTACTATTTCTACTGACCTGTGTTCCCTCTGAGCTTTCTTTAACAACGCTGCAGGGGGGGGGTTAAATCCTTCGTTCAGTCTGATTCTGAGCTGTGGGGATTAAGGTACAATGCTGCTGTAGGCAGGTCGAAATAAAGCAGCTCAATCCTACGAGTTAGCTCTAGCTTGTCAGGTACCCATGTACAGTCGTCTCACCTGCAGTCTCAGTCCACAGGTCACTGGGTTTCAGTCTCACCTGATGTGTGTGGCGGGCCCGTGTGGGGACCCTGCCCCCAGTAGATGCATCAGGTAGTGAAGTGGGAAAAGGAGCAGGTTCCAGGTGCAGCAGAACCAGGTGATGAAGAAGGGGGCTGGGAGCAGCTGTAGAGCCAGCCTGGCGCTGTGAGTGCCTCCTGCCCACACCAGCGCCACACAACCCCCCAGGAGCAGCCCGCACGCCACCCGGCGGATCGCCCGCAGCCGGCAGTGGGCGCAGCAACCTTGCTTACCCCCTTCGGCCTCTCCCTCCTCTACCTCTCCTCCTCGGTCTCCCTCTGCTAAGTCAGTGTCCCCATCCCTCTGTCTTTGCCCATCCTCTGCAGCACAGGGAACAGACAACACCAGACACAAGCACTGCCATCTCACTATATTTGGATAAATAACTTTCCACAGAAAGGCCATGGACACAGCACATCATGTAACATCAGGCTACCACAGAGGTCCCTCTGTTGGACACTGGGTGATGTCGTCCCGTGTCACTCACCTGTGGGCGCAGGCAGCTGTAGGAGGTTGGGGCTGGGGGCCGGAGACGGAGACACCTTAGCAGAGAGTCTGTTCATGTCCTCCTCTTGGATGTGGAATTGCAGGACAGGAACGGCGGGGGTCGAGTTGTGGGTAGCAGCAGTTGTGTATGTGTGTATGTAAAAGGTGTGTCTGGAAGGCTGTTAGCCTGTTCGGGTCAGTGAGTGACTAGGTGGGAGGAGCCTGTTCACTCGAAGGCTTATCTCTTCGCTCTTTCGAGGGGTCTAATACGAACAGATAATCAGCTATGGGAGGAATGCACACACTAACTCTGTGCCAGAAGGGGCTTGCACACATCGTCCAATCAAATTTGATACTTTGAATTTGAGTTTGAATTTCACCCTTATCTAACCAGGGGACAAATACAGTTCTCACATTTAACATCCATATTGATCATACACGATACAGTGTCCATACTTCATAGAGAGCATTAGTTCTCTAGCAGTGTCTCCTGTCCTAAGCCTCTATGTCCTGCAGACATGTGGGCCTCATGGTGGTGCTACAACTACAAAAGGCTCAATTGAGAAGGACATGAAAGACTCTTTTAGAAGTATGTATGTTGTTTTTATTTTGGTCAATGACTGAGCAGTCAAAAAAATAGTTCCATACACATACACAGAAACAAATCACAGAAAACTAAATTGGTTGACAGTTTTAGAACTAGAGGAATATTTGGAATTGAGAAGAGGATGAATTGTACCTAGGTCATGACCCTTTGAGCTTTCACCTCCTAGATAAGAGGTGACATAGGGGGGCATGGATGGGTTTATATCTGCATAGCTATTGGGTCATTTGGACACAACTAGCTCCTATAGCCCCGTTCCCCTGCCCCACAATCTGAGATGTCACATAAGATCAAACAGGACTCAATAGAGAACACACAGCAACATCAACGTCTATGATTCGTTACTTTTCGTGAGACAAAACTAATATTCTGTTTGCGTTGATCTAGGTGTGGGACCTCGGTTCAAAGCTCCAGGTTCCTCCTGCCTCTGCTGTCCTTCCTCTTCCTTGTCTTGTCTCTAGGGTGGTCTAATCAACCAGCAGGGTAACATCCGATCTGCAGAGTAACACACACTCAACAGTCACTCACACACCTCAGTAAATGATGCAAAAAAGGGACATTCCCCCAGAGGCAAGTAGGGTGAAGTGCCTTGCCCAAGGACACAACGTCTTTTGACACGGCCGGGAATCGAACTGGCAACCTTCAGATTACTATCCCTAAATTACTAGACACACACACAAACATCCACATGCCTCACCAGACTGTTCCAGGTACTGTGGGGTGTTTACTAAAAACATATCTCACCTGGCTACAAGGGACTCTACTCCAGCGGGCTGCAGAAACATCAGAAGCGTGGCGTCATCAGGGTTAGACATAACAAGAAGCTAAGCACACACTTAACACTCACATCATGTTTACAGATGTTTTGAAATGTTTCCCTGAAGTTCTTTTTTCAAAACATGTTGACAATGCTGGAGATTAAGCAAGTAATTGATATCTATTTAATACTTACACTTCTGCTCAAAGTGGTCCATGCCAGCAGAGTGATTAGGTGGGGTGGGGGGGGGGGAGGTGACATTGGGTAACGTTAGTGTCATTTCACCAGTAGAAGGCGCCACAGCACTTCCAGTAGGACAACAGCACCCAGAAAGGGGGATGTAGGAAGGTAAGCAGACGGGTGGACAGTTAGTTTACCTTTGGGTTTGGGGTGCATGAGAACCAATGGGAGCTCCACTGTTACGTCACTGTGGAGACAAACAACTGATTAGAACGTCGAACAGAAGCACAACTAACGCTCTCCTCTGATTGGATAAGAGTGATGTCATCAGCGGTATAGACACCTACCTGGCTGTGAGTCCTCCAAGCAAGCTGCAGGGGAGAACACAGAGCCAAGCACGTCAGTCCAGTTAAATGAGAGTCACGTGATCTAAAAGGTTAAAGGTCACGGGTCTTACCCTCCTCCAGACACCATCAGGTTGACCTTGATCTTGTAGGACACCAGGATACCCAGAACCTCCTTGTCCATGCCGGCTCTCAGCCTTAGAGAGAAAAGAGGAAAAGGAGAGACGAGAGCACAGGGGAGAGAGGAGAATGAGGGTTAGCGGAACAGGTTGAAGCCGAGCCGGGGTGAGGGTGTGTAGGAGGAGGCGGAGGGCAGACACTCACACTGTGGTAGACGCCAGGTTGGTGTCCTCATCCTTCAACCTGCCATCCAGGGCCAGGCCGGTCTTCTCCTTGTTGTCTACCAGCAAGGGGGTGACCGTCAGTGCCTTTTCAAAAGTCGCACTGGCCTCTACCGTCTCCCTACAGGACAAAGGCGGCACATAATAGACATCAGTATTTTTCGTCAAACAGATTAGGGATGAATCAGAGATTCATTGACCAGGGGCATAGACAGTCATTGTTAACATTCGGGGCTTAGGCCAAACCTAACATCGGACCTTGAGGAGGCCTTGAGTAGGCCATGCTTGACTGTTACAGCATGTCACGCAAACTCACACATCACAGACATTTTTTTTTGTCGAGATATTAATATAAAATTTGGGGCTACGCTCAAAAAGTTCCGGAAAAAACGGCTAGCGACGCCCCTGTCATTGACAGTCTGAGGAATAACTGCTATCCCCCTTGGATGTTGCTCAGGTCATAACCAAAAACAAAAACTCACGCAAACTCCTGACTAAGGACATTCTTGGTGTATTTATCTGCTGAGTAGAGCACCACATCTGTGGTCTGGTCAACTGTGTGTGAGAGGGAGAGAGAGAGGGAGAGGGAAGGAGGGAGAGTGTAATGAGTATTATTTTGAAGATGCAGACATACAACCATTTCTAGCCTAACCTCTCAACAACTTACTCGTGATTTTGATTTTCTTCACAGTTTTGGTTGTCTCATTGTTGACCTTGATTTTGATAGGGATGGGGTCTCCGTGGTAGAAGAGCTGAAATTAACACCACATTGTTTTACAATAAAACACGACATAAGTCACAGTTCAATAGGCCTGCAAAAGTAACGGATTACAAACGTTCACAAAGCAGTAGAACTCTAGGTCAGCTGGTGAGGTAAGTGCTGCTGCGTAAAGTAGGAAGGCGAGGTTTTAGCAAGGCCCTTACCTCCTTTTCCAGAGAGGCCTCCAGGTGAACGGGTTTGTCGGACATCATGAAGCTCTTGCAGATGTCGGCCTTGGGCCCTGCAGTGTCCTTGTCCGGAGCAAACTGGATTTTACGGATGATAAGACGGCAGGTGTCTCTAGCAGGTGGAGGAGGGAGGGCAATAAAAAAGAAGGCAGAGAGGAGGACGAGCAGGACCCATCAGTTCATGCTAGTGCATACTGCAGCTGAGAGACAGATATTGCAGGTATGGGATACAGTGGCTTGTGTTGTGTCAGCAGAGAGCGGCACTTACTTCTTATCAACCTTCTCTTCGGGGTTGTCGGCCTCCTTGGCGAGGTAGGCCTTGACCTCGAAGTCCACTCCACAGGCCTGAGGGTGAGGTGGAACCAAGTGGACAGAAGGTGAGCCTCGTGTCACCTCGAGTCACTTTGGGATAGATAACTGAACAAGCGTCACAGTACTTACTTTGCCCTTGTCTTCCAGGTTTGGCTGCAGAGTGACTGAGCATGGCAGGTTGGTGGGAATCTGCAATGCACAGCGGCAACACATCAACACCCATCCTGTCATGCATAATCCCACACAAAAGCCCAAGGTGTGTGTTGAGAAGTATGCATGTGCCTTTGTGTGCCTTACGTTGAATGTGAAGGCGTGGCCCTGGTCGCCGGCCTTCTTCAGCAGGCATTCATGCATGGGGGTCGGGGTGGGCTTGTGTGCTCCTGTAGGGTACAGCTGGACCTGCTGGGCCCAGATATCCTTCCTGAACGACAGGCCAATGACATCCAGGTCATCACGGCCATAGCGGAAGGCACATACTAGTTGCACCCACACTAGGGAAAGAGTCACCACACGTTGGTGTACGGATTAGGAAGTGACAGGAGAGAGTACCGTGGATTTAGTGCACCGGATATATATGTGAGACAGTGGTCTGGTAGGGTTTGGTTCTGATAAATTACCTAAGAAATACTTTCTAGCATTAGCTAAAACAGAGCATTAATAAAACAAAACCAACTTTGAGCAAGCTAACTCTTAGTAAAAAGAGAGAGTTTACCTTTCCTGTCTCCAAGATCTGCAGGGTCAATCTTCAGTACACCCTCTGGAAAGAAATTGAATGTAACAAATACAATAAACTGTGTACCTGTGACCCTTAGAGTAGATAGATAAACATTCCAGATCGACTCACCAACAGAATCAACGATGTTAACATGATCAACATAATCTCTCTTCCCCAAGTACAGGGTTAACTGTTCAGACACAAAACAGAGTTCAAAGTCAGTACACGAGAGTCAGACGGTCAATGCTGGACTCGCTGAAACCTGATTAGACAAGATTAAAAAGAGAAACTAACCCATTCTACTGCTAGTTCTTGGATAAAGCAATTAATGAAGCGAGCATTAGAGAAACAAACAAGCAGATGTGGTATCACTTACTCCTCCATTTCCACTGGTCTTCTTGTAAACCCTGAGATGAACAGAGAGAGAACCAGACAATGAGATGGACTTTCAAATGTACTTCTATTCATGATGTTGACTTTCATTGGACTTTTTTATTTATTTATTTTTATGCCTGCCAAATATCAATTTCCATTCAAGCACTTTCTGTTCTGTCTTCTGTCGATGTGTAGGTGCCATATTTGAAGGTTTCCTGCAGGTTATAAATCGGTGATGTCACGCTTGTGCACCTAACAGCCTGTGTGTGCAAAGACCTTTGTCTGAGAGCCGACCTTATGAGGCAGGGATGGTGGTATTAAAGGGCTGTAGAAAGCTCCAACCTCCTCTGCCCTCACCTCTCCTCTCCTGGCCTCTAATCCGGCAGGGTGACTCTCCAGGATAGTCTGGGGTGTCCCTACCTCTGCATTGCATACGGAAGCAGGCTTACACTGCAGGCTTAGTATCCTCCGGGATGTTAATACCTGACATAGTGATGTACATCTCCAGGACCGTCACCACCCTGCCCACTCTGTTTATTTATTTATTTCAATTTATTTCAGATCCGTAATAGTGGAGGATGAAACGTCTTATTAAACGAGGGTTTCTTCAACAAAACATGTGTTCATGTCTAATCCTTACTGTGGGTGACAGCAGGGTCATGATGGCTTTGTGCTAGCCCCCTTTTTACTTCCCTCTAGTTTCCAAATTATATTTTTCTTTTGTTATTTTCTTTATTTCTATTTATTTTCCATAGTAGTTTATTCCAATGTTTTGTGTTGTTTTGGTTTTCTATTAAGTGTATTTATAGTTCTAATAATGTCATTTGTTACTTCTCTTATTTCAATTTACTAAAACGTTTCCCCTAATAGCTGTGCTTGTGAGCAGAAGGTTAATCTTGCAGATCCGCCTAACAGTTTGGTTGAGAGCAGCCTAATTCTGGAACAGATTCACCTGAACTCTCCCCGGATTGAAAGGGTCCCTCAGGTAAAGTGATGGAACACGTTTGCAAACAGCCATTTATGCCTGCCAAGCAGAATCAAGGCCTCCTGGCCAGCTGGCAGGAATTTAAGCCTTTAAAAGCCCTAATGACCAATGTTACATTTCAGGAGTTCTGAAGGTCTCTTTGGGCCTGCCCCGGGCCTTGACCCTGGAGTCGTGGAGGAGGGTGGGGTGCTCAAAACAACAGAAAGAGTGGAAGGGTAGGGAAGCACACTTCTCTCCTCTCTGTCTCCCTTTACTGTGCTCTCAGCAGTAAATACAAATACTCAATTGATTTATGTAGCACTACGTAAAATGTCTTATAAGGAGATGTATAGATCCATTCATATGCTCTTCATTTGAGAAGTTGCCGAATTTATCGAAGTATAGGTTTCTATTGAGAAAGAACGTTTGTAGACAATGCCCTCCATGACTTTAGGATGGAATACATAACCAATAGAAATGAAACAATAAAATGTATTTTAGGCTACAGAGAGATTGAACTTACTTTGCCATGTTTCCGTAACCTGCAGATTACTTCTGTGGAGAAAAACAATTAAAATGAGTGATTTGATGCAAAGGTCTAATTAAAATGAACATACCTTTCCTAAATCCTAACACAGATATGATCTATGTTGTCAGATAAGCCGAGTGGCAGGACTAATTATGTGGAATGGGATTACAGCATTTTAGTTAGTTAGTAGTTAGTTCTCCAAAGCCTAATCTCCTCGCAAGGATTATTCCTCTGTAACACCGCTACTACTAGCAGCGCTCATCCTAAAGATTAGCTGTCTAACAAGCCTATCAGGATACCTGCAACGGATTGGTCCAGTAGCTATGTCATACTCCATTAATTTAAGTTAGTCAACTTAACTAAATGCATAAAGAGGTCATGGTAAAAACTAATTTTTTCATTCAAATTGGCCAGTTGTAGAAAAGAGAAGAATTATTCTTGTCAAAAATTTTTACTCGCGGGTTTAGACCTCCAATCAGAAGTGTAAAATCAGCACCAGGGAGAGCGACCTGGGCCCATGGCAGGAACCGACCAACATAATGCTAATTGTGAATCAAATACCTGATTTAACCATCAAAAACGACTACATTTTAGAAGCAGGCTTATTTAACCTAGTGAGCTCTAAATGTTTATTTGAAGACTATAGTCTACTTATGTTCAAAATAAACAGTGTGCAGACAAAGGGTCAGGTGGCTGAGCGGTTAGGGAATCTGGCTAGTAATCTGAAGGTTGCCAGTTGTGTCCTTGGGCAGGGCACTTCACCCTACTTGCCTCTGGGGAATGTCCCTGTACTTACTGTAAATCGCTCTGGATAAGAGTGTCTGCTAAATGACTAAATGTAATGTAAATTTAAAGAAACATATCCTCATCTCAGGTTTTTCATCAATGAGTGCTCCCTGAACTATTGGCTGAAACAAGTAAAAAGGATCCGACACACTGATCTGCTATATGTGACCTGAACGACAAAGTAGTCCATGTAGAGTAATTAATTTAAAAGGTGTTAAAGCTGACTGATAGGCGTCCGCAGAGTCCGATATCAAGAGCAAAAGCCACACTACTTGACAGCAAATTAAAAAAATTATATGAACCATCATGTGCATAGATCCAGAGTGCTGCCTATATACCTAATGATGCAAGAAGAAGAGAATGTATTGACAGGTTTAAAGATTGGCATTGACATTTTTCCAATACCTGAAAGAAACTGCATGTTTCTTTCAAATGTGACTTTCACTGCTATGCTATACGACCAGCCTAATGCACTTCTAAATCATATCCCCAACCTGCAACATATTATGGTTTTAACCATGTCATTTAGAAAGTTCTCTGCATGCTCTCCTGGATATTGTCTGTCGTCTTACCTTTTCCTGATTGGATGCGCCCCAGATGCTCCACGGATCTCAGGCAGGTAGTGAGTATCAGGGAGTACAGCCTCTGACTGTTGACATCAGGCTTTATACCCAGACCTCTGCTCCCTCCCCCAGATTTACTGGCTCTGTGTAAAGGCCGTTGTCTGCCTCACAATCCAATTAATCAATTAGCAGACAGCGTTTTTGGACTACAAAGGGCTTAAAAATACCACTACTAGGCATTGTAACCAAAGCAGGTGATCCAAGATTCAGTGACGGGCTGTGTTTCTGGGCTATAAATAGGCAGAAACCTTGTTGTCTAAATTTGTAGGTTTCATAAATTTAATTTGTCTTTGATAACCCATTGAACTGCTTTTTCTTCTTCTTATATTCAATGATACTCATTTCAGTAGCTGAGTTTCTCATCCATCTGAAGGCTACTACCTAACATGTAAGGCCAGACTGCTAACTTTAAAGCACTTGGCACCTCCTGCAGTCTACAGTGGAAGCACATGCCACGCTGGCGTTTGACGTGAGATGGTGCAAGGAACATCACCTAAATCGATCTGTGCTTAGTCTAGTCACCACATGCCAACAAGGGGATCACGATTGGCTTAATGATCATCAGTCTCGAACATTTAACCCCGACATGCAGAGGACATCCTTAGTTGAAGCACCCAGAATTAGGGTTTACATTTTATAATGGGAGTCAGGGAGTCAGGTGGCTGAGCGGTTAGGGAGTCGGGCTAGTAATCTGAAGGTTGTCAGTTCGATTCCCGGCAGTGCCAAATGACGTTGTGTCCGTTTCTGACTTACGTGAGAAAGCTTGAGGGCTTTCCTGGTGGCTTTGGGTTTCTTCCCAAGACTGACTATCTTTGGCATTGTGACCCGATGAGATTAGTCTCCCAGTTCTATTCCGGCGGAGGACTCCGGGTCATATCTGAACTGTTACTCAAGAATGTGTCAACAACTGACATGTAAACAGGTAGGCTATTTAGAGCCTACATAAATCAACAAGCCTACAACCCCTTAGCGAGATTACTGAAAAATACATGAATACAAAAGAAATCCTGACCAAGTGTTCTGCTTGTAATCCCAATTGTTTACACAAGATTACTTTAACTCTGGTAACTTCACTAGCCTGCTATAGCTGATCTTCAGTTTTTTGTGCTCTAGAACAATGGCCTAAAAATACACTCCATTCCCTCCTGAAGGAAATCCTAGCCCTTAGGCCTGTTATTCAAACACTGAAACATTGCCCAAAAGCTTTAGATGTCCTCAGTGTATTGCATTTGTAAAGAATGGAGGACATACCAAACCTCCCTTCAACCCTACTGCCAATGGAGCACATGACAGGTCAGAAGGGCTTGCTTAGAAACTCACATACATTGTGTGTGAGTCCATTTGACCAGCTGAACTCTGGTCAGGTGAAGATACTGACAATCCTAGACCACCCATGTTTGACCACAATTACTTGATCTCCCCGAAAGTATAGATGGCCCATTAGTTTGTGACATAAAGCATTAAGGCCATAAACCCAGAGTGGTCCTTAAAGCCTGCCTCACTGGCTCAAAGTAATCGTCAGAGCCCCGGGCCAAGGTGGGGCACAAGCCTGTTTCATGTCCTACCTGGAAGATTGAACAATAGTGGCCTATTGTTGTCCACCTGACAGTGAATGATGTAATAGTGCATCTTATTGGGAAGGCTGCACATCAAAGGTCTTTGTCTGATTACAGTAAGCCACTTACTGATCTTAAGCTCCGATGGAAATAGCCGAGTTGGAGTTAAAATTGTGACTCCAAGTGTTTCATTCCGAAAAGCAATGGTACAATAAGTACCAATGACTGAACTTCATTTGTCCTCGCTCGCAAAAAACCCCAAAACGGATTCAATTTCCCGTTTCTATTCCAATATTTTGAATGTGGCAATTGTAGCATTCCTGAAAATGTAAGCAGTCACTCGCTATAAATAATCAATCAATGGTAAAATACCAAATACTTCAATTACGTGTAGGGTCGGCTAGAGACGACTTTGTTTAGTAGAAAGACTGAGGCCTGATCCTCACCATACTAAAGTGAACACACTCTACTAAACTATTCTGATGTCATAAAAATATGCCCTAAAAATGTATTGTGCATCAGCAACTGTATGTTCTGGTTTTATATTCTGAATTAGGTTAAATAAATCACATGATCGCTGCCTCCAAAATGAATGCATTCATTCTGAAGAAGATCCCACAATCTGATGCACAGTACTAACCAGCATGGCAGTTTATCTGTCAACAAGATTTGTACGTTTGTACTCACCGATCCATTTTGATTTTTTTTTTGCCGGTTATAAATGTATTTTTCTATTAGGATGTCTGTATGAACAATACAAATAGGGCCTTCTACATCATACCTGTCAAGTAGCTGCTGTTTGGCCTATGCTGCTAACCATTTCTACTCTTACTGTTAGATACTTAACAGCAACACAAAAAATGTCAAATTGTTTATATCAAACTGGACATTGTTTCCACCGACATCAGGTCCCCTCAGTTGGGAAGTGTTGACATCTAGTGGCTGAAAGGACCATGGGAGATCAGTCACATCACATCTCTGCTGCTTGCTCTTCCAGTAGTGGGTTCAACGGAATTTGTATTTTATTTTTGTATCCTATACAGACCGTTGCATACTAAAAATGATCCCATCTCTTTATATCACAAGGAAGGAGAAAGCATGTGAAGGGCTAGAACCTATACAGAAGCTAGTTAACATCAGGAAGAATGTTGAACATGGGTCCAGTGTGTAGTGTGGGAGCAGAGGCAACATGTTTGTGTGAGTGAGTGCACACCGTTTCCTCCATCTTCTGAAATTGGGATGAAGGGACAAGGGCCCTCTAGTGGTAACTGGTGGTCATGTGTAACTAATCAGGGCTATATCCAGTATATTTGACATTCATAGCTCACATTTCACATTTTCTCCAGAAAGCATTCAATAATCTTCTCACCGACACCATGTCTGATTTATTTTCATTTCCGGCGAGTGGTAACACAGCACCAAATTGCTCATCACCATTCCCACTGTTGTAGAGTAGAAAAACAAAACAAGGCTATACCATGGAACAACCTACAGACAATAGCTTCCGAATGAGAAAAGCCTTACATGTAAATACTGCATGACTGTTAAATCATATCTAAGTCAAGACAGTGGACCAGATGCATGTGCCCCTAACACACTCTCAGTAAACTATCCCTCTTTACTCTCCCATCATAAAATCAATCCAGTTGTTTCAGTTTTTTATATATATATTTTGAAACAAACGCACCGTGAGTGACAGGTAATGGGCAACAACCATAACTGGATCAACAGCAAACTTTAACTCTACTAAACATTTCCTGCAAACAAAATCCTGCGTTTCCCTTTCGGTCGTTGCATGACATCGTTTGTGGGAGCGGGCTTAGGAGATGCTGAATAACAATCTTTACAGAACGGCCATCCAAGTGACACAGAGAAAGCAACGGTTTCATCCTGCGCTCACGACGCATGTCAAACAGGCTGATCAATAGGCGTCATTTTTTAATTTTCTCTCTCTTTCCGAAAAAACCCTAACAAAAAGGAATTAAACATGCCAGATAGGCCGATTGTTGAGAGTATGTATGCATCAGGAATAGTCTGACCAGACAAAAAGAGTGGCTATCAACAACAACAATCTCAGATGGAGTGAGGCTGGGAGAGGCATGAAGAGAGGGAGGGGAGGGAGGGGATGGAGGGATGGCTGAGGGAGGAGGTGTGGCTTGCAGCAGTGAAGTTAGTCAATGTCCATCTCGGGCAGCTTCTTCTCAGCAGTGTCTGGGTGGGCCGGGTCTGCCGCGGGGGTCTTCTCCGGGCTGCCCGGCTGGGCGTCCGGCTCTTCCTGTCCGTTCACCGGGCCGTTCTGCTCCCCCTTCTCCTCCTTGGGCGGCTCCACTTTGGGCTTGGGTTTGGAAACCACGGGGTTGCAGGCTGAGAAGAGCTCCTGGAACGAGACGGGGGGGTGGGGGGGAGAGAAACGCATGCTGACGTCTCAGACAACGAACCGTGTTTCAAGCGGATTCAGGTTTGAAGGGGCTGATGTTACGGTGCCTCTATGTAGGGAGACCAAAACGCTCCGTTACAAAAGTATTTCTTAATGGGCGGATCGTCGGCCAACAAGCCATCATAGCTACCTTGATCTTGGCCTGGATCTCTGTGACCTTCACCGCAGGTTCCAGGGTCAGGTTCTGTTTGCTCTGCTGGTTCATTTTGCTGTTCATCCAGATCATGGCTTCACTAGCCAGCTTGTCCACCTTGTCCACATCGGCCGCATCTAGATGATCGTACAGTTCCTCCTGAAACGGAAAAAGCACACAGACAGTCAGGGTTGGAACACAGCCATCACAGTATCATGGAAACACATGGGTGTAATAACAGAACATCTCCAATACCTTTGTCTTGTATGCCTCGACAACTTTCATGTACTGCTGGATCTGTGTGCCCAACTGGTCAAACGCTTTTGGTCTCTCCTCGGCCTCCATGTACCTGTCCTGGATGGGCTGGCCCAGTTTCTGTGGGAGACATACTGGAGTGGTCAGACCGTGCTCTGCCTACGCTAGCGTCTCAGGCGCCTGTCAAACGGGGCAGGTCGTCGCTCACGGTTACCTTGAGCTCGGCCAGTTTGTCGATGTAAACTTGTTTCTGTTGGTCCTCGCCGTCTTCATACAGCCAGTTCTCCGTGTCCTCCAGCTTTAGAGAAAACGTGTCTCGGTCCTGCGTTGGGAGGGAGAGAGAAGAAGAAACCGCTGGTTTTTCCTCCTGCCTACATTATCCCACTCCTTTCACAGCGAGGCCGGAGGCAGTGGATTGGAGGAGAAAACAAACCCAAACGAACGATGGGAGAACCTGCCGTGTTTAGGAGCGGGTGCGTGCCCCCGTGCCACCCCCCCCCCCCGAGCAGGGGTTCACTCACCGCTTCCCCGACAAACTTCTCCAGCGCTCCGTGCAGCTTGCCCCTCATCTCGTACACGTACTCCTCCACGTTGTTCTTGGCGTCGTTCCTCTCCTTCTCCAGCTTGTCCTGCATGATCATCTTCCCCTGCGCGCGAATAGGAATTGCACATTTACACCCATCCCCCATCGCCGTGTCCACTTCTGTCACGCGTTCATGCTACACAAGCCTAAGTCAACTGTTGAAATTCGGACTGAGCTGTGGGCGAAAAACGGGGGCCCAACGGGCATGAGGTCATTGGGAAAGAAATAGGCGAGCTAGGGGGACTGGTTGTGGTTCCGAGCCGTCTTGGAACATTACCTCACTCTCTACAAACAGATTGAGTGTGTCGTTGGCTAGCTGCCAGTGCAGGCTGTTGTCGATTGGCAGCTCGACGATCTTTGTTTTCACTTTGGGCTTCTTGGCCTGTGGAGGCTGGTCTGTCTTCTTCTCCTGTTTGGCGTCCTCCGCGGTCGTCTGAGGGGGAAGACAACTCTTAATGAGCAGTGGACAATCTGCTGTCTCTATAAACTATGTACACTATGACAGCTCCAATGGTCTTGAATCCAAAGCTTAAAAACAAATCAATATCTTTCATGCGTTTCCTCAAACTTTGTGTTTGGATGTTTCTACATGTATAACGTCAGGCGTCTGGCTGGGATAGGGTAGACCCTGCAAACTTTCTAGAAGTTTCTGATGAGGTCAAAGGCTGATGACATGACCGCTTACCTCCATGTCTTCAGTCTCAGACTTCTTGTCTCCATTTTCTTTCTGGTTGTCCCCCTGGGCTTTCTGCTGATCATGGTCAACCTGCATCTTACTCTGGAAAAGTGAGAGGAACCATGATAAATTCTGTTACCGGGCCCCGAGACCAAGTATGTCCTTACTTCCTGCCTTTGGATAATAACTGATGAATTACTTTATTACATTAATGGCAAAATCTTAGCATAACAGATTGTGTTGTTTAAAATAAGAGATACATGAAAATACAACATTTTGTGGTCAAATGAACTTTCCAAAAAATTACGACGGTAAAAAAAAAAAAAAAAAAAAAAAAAAACTTTTCACTGAATACGAGAGTTTAGTCATTTTTTTTCGAATGGGGTAAGTGTGCATACTTGCTATTGTGTTCAGAGTAACAAGTGTGCACTCAGCCAAGCCAACAAATCACCCACCCACACGCCCTCTAACAAACCTCCTCCTCCTTCGCAGCTGGCTCCGTCTCCATAGGCTCCTCCCCCTCGGCAGGCTTGAGGACCTCCACCAGGGAGGCGCTGGACACGCTGAACACCCCGTGGACGTTGATCCGAACCTTCACCTTGACCTTGGAACTCTCGCCAGAGGCTTGAGGAACCACGTTCTGGATCATAAATTGCCCTGGAGGGGTGGAGGGAAACGGGATTAGACATGCAGAGCAGCATGGCATCACCAAAAGCTACGTTACGAGTCATTGCTTTAATAGTAACATGATCACTCCAAAGTGGAACCGAGATACATGCTAGCCTACCAGGCTGCAGAAACTAAGGGTACCTATTGTGGGGTCCGGGTAGGGCAGCTCTTTGGGGGTGTTGTAGTATGCATCCAGGGAGAAAGGCTCCCTCCGGTAGAAGGTCAACACTTTGGAGAAGGGTGCTGCATGGTTCTTTGGGAACACCTCACAATCACTTGATTGGAAGAGACCAAAACAAACAATTGATCGGTCAGCTGAGACGACAAAGTGGAGTTTAGTATTGAAGGTCATTAGGGCATTCAGTGTCCCGGTGTTTCCTAGAATGGGACGTCCTCCTGTGGTCGGAGCTCTTACCTCAGCCCCTCCTCCGCGGCTGAGTTCCACTTCAGGGAGATGGGGTAGGGGGCCACGTCGGTGATGGAGAACTCGCGCACTTTGAAGGCTGGGGACAGGATGGCACACTGGGGAGAGAACATGATGAGGGGGGGGGGGGGTGGCGTTAAGCACAACACCTTCAATGTCTCCTCTCGTCTGCTCTCAACCTCTCTGCACCACACACTTACCAGCTATTATACGAATGACGCTACAGGTCAGTGGGTATTGCAAAAGCATACTGCTGACCCCCCCTGACCTAGAAGGAGTTTGGATGGGACACAGTGTGACTCGCGTCGCGTTAAGTACCTGCAGAGCGCATCCTCTTGCGACCGCCTCGTCTGCGTTTAGAGTCGTGCTGAGCTCCTTCCCAAAGAATTTGCTGACTCTCTCTTTGATGGCCGGCATCCTGGAGGAGCCGCCAACTATCTCTACCGCATAGATGTCTTCCTTCTTCAGCTCTGGAAAGGAAACAGGAAACACTTTAGTCAGATGATGCAGGTTGATGTTGGAAGAAAGAAAAAAAGAAAAGATAAAACACACATCCTTCCTTTCTCCTAACACAGCAGAAACAACCATTTTGGAGACGCTGGATTGGCGTTTGAAACGACTGTGGCAATTCAATGAGTGTTAAATGTAGTATGAATAGTCACCGGGAGGGCATGACTAAAGTGGCGCGTTGCTGAGGGGATACTCTTGTTACTGTTAACAAACACGGCTACTCACTGGTTTGCTCCATGACACTGCGGAGGGGAGCCTCCACTCTGGCCAGCAGCCCTGCACACATCTCCTCAAACTGGCCCCTGCGACGACACGGTCATCGGGATATTATTAGGCACGGTGCTCACAAACAGATGCTCGAATCATGACGCCCAGACACACGGATTCAAAACACTTCCTATCACATGGTAGGACAGCAGCCAGAATGTAACAAGAAGCAGCGTTCTGTTCCTAGGACCTCAGCAGGGATGGGATGGATTAGAAGACTTGTATCCAGGCAACTGGTGGGCAATATACACCCATCCCAAATAGTCAGACCTACGGAGGTGCATGTGGGACTAGTGGTTCATTTAAATGTCAGCAACGTTCCAAGTACTATGAGAGGTCGGGGGTTATGGGTGGTACCTGTTGAGTTTTGCGGAGACATCAATGTCGTTCATGAAGCACTCGATGTTGAGGGGCAGATCAGAACAGTTGGCACTCATCAGCTTCTTGAGCTTCTCGCACTCCTGGTAGAGGCGGACCAGAGCTTTGGGCTTGGTCTTCACGTCCAACTTGTATTTCTTGGCAAACTCCTCGCAGAAATGGTTCACGAGGAACTCGTCAAAGGCCTTGCCTCCCAACTCGGAGTCAAAAGCAGTGGCCAGAATCTGAGATGACAATAAAGATGTTCGGTTGGTTGGCAATATAAACAAAGTTGACAGAACAGCCAAGTATTTTACCTATCACAAACTATTTAACTCTTAATTAAAATGTTTTTTTTTTTTTTTTTAAGAATTAAAACTAAAAAAGATCTGCACCAAAGCCGAGGCCAGACCAGGTTGTTGAGTGTAAACAAAGCTAACAGCATGTTGATTGTTCTTCCCTTGGTCTGTACTGGCATTAGCGAACTGAAGGGGCACAACCAACCTTCAGCTTTCCTTTGTTGAAGGCACAGACTGAGACCTGATACGCAGAGTGGCCCACATCAACAAACACCACGGTCCTGGGCTTCTCCTCAGGGGCAGGGAGATCCTGTTTATAGATCCCATATGCCAGAGTAACTGCAAGACGTGTACAAAACAGGACGCGAAACAGGAAAGATGATATATTAAAATGATGCAAACGCATTTCATCAAAAATGTCCAGGTCAAGAAGAGCACGTCCTAGCATTTCTCTGTGTCTATCGTGACGCATTGTTGCTACGAACCCGCAGTGGTCTCGTTCATAAGTCGTAGGCAATTGAGCCCAGCGATTTGAGCTGCGTCTATGACAGACCTGCGCTCTGCATCAGTGAAGAAGCTGGGCACCTGGAGGTAAAGAGCCATAGAATCACCACTGTGCACCACCAACTTGAGCCTTAGAAGGGTTATTTCAGGGGCACAAGACCAACTGCAGGGTCTCTTCACTTTGACTGATACTGTGATACTAGGATCTGTGCAACATCAATTATCCACATGAGAGAATACATTTTGATGACATAACCTCTTTCTTTTTTTTTTTACTAAAACAAATAGCTGTTCTCTGATGCTGTGGTTTGAAAACAGTTTAGCACCACCGCTGGTTAGTGTGGTCGGAAAAACGTGCTTACAGATATGACACAGTCAGCGACAGGTTTCTTCAGGGCGCTCTCAGCAGTCTCCTTCAGTTTGGTCAGCAGCATGCCAGTCACTTGTTCAATGCTGAAGACCTTCTCCTCCTCCATGTACCTCACCTAGGGACGGAAATGAAGAGGGCTGTTTCGATGCAAAGACAAAACATCCACAACATCTAATAACGTAGCAAAACAGCTTTACAATGGAACATCCAGATCCGGCATATTCCTGTGTATGATGTCTCCTCAAAACTTTCAAATGTACCTTAATACCAGTAGTCCCAGAGGGCATCTGGGCGAGGTCATAAACCACGTTGGGCTTGGATGACTGGATGTACGGATCGGTGAACGCCCTGCCATGGAATCGTTTGAAGCCCTGAACTGTGTTTGTACAGTTGGATACAACCTTTCATGGGGATAGAGGGGGGATCATTGATACATGATCAATTTGCACAGCATTTTCTAATGTGTGAGGAGATACGCGTGCACAACGTACCTGGCTTTTGGCTGCTGCTCCTATTGACCGATTTCGCGGTCCAAATGACACACATGCTCTGTAACCCAAAAAGCTATGTGTTACAACCTTCCTCTTTACAGAGATGAGCTACTAGGCAATGTTCAATGAGTTTAATAGTACAGTGACTGTGTAATCAGAGGTTATCCCCACAATAAATATTGTTAAGTAGACCAATAGACTGCATACAATAGTACTTTACCTAAGACCATTAGTACATAAAAAAGCAATGGAAAACCTACAGTTAAATATTACATATATTCAACTTTCAGGAAAACTGGAGGAATTTGATATAAATTATCCAAATTTAGCTAGGTTAATTGTTAATAGATATATTAACCAATTGCTTGAATTTAACGCATAAGGCAATCCAATTACAATTTTTTATTACTATTAATTTAGAGAAGAACTAAACAATTTAATTGAGGCCTATTTAGTCCACATTGCACTTGAATGCAGTAAACACATGTATTCATTTTCAATGCACACATGCATTGACCCCACAACTATATTGATGTCAACAGTTGGTGATGTCAAAGAAAGGTCATTTGAAAAGCAGACGATTAGTACAACGTATGCAATCCGTTATGGACACAACCTAAACACTTTTTTAAAATACATAAGCGAATAAGCCCGTTTCAGGATCAATGACTAAACGAATAGGAACACTATTCTAATCACCGTAGTTAACCATTATTTAAATATTTAGATGTAGACTAACTGGCCGATTTAACCCCTCCCCCTTTCATACACTGGAGTCGTCTGCTACATCTTCCTTGAGTTGAAACCAGGTTTACGCACTGCAAAATTGCTAGAATATTCCAACTGGTGATTGGTTGTTGTCGTCACCGGCGATAGCTACCAATGGCAAAGCGAGTCAGTTCGCTGTCTAGCTTCACAAGCTCACCCCTAGGTAAACGAGATTTCGCTTGCTTGCTAGCTTTAGTTGCGTGCTTAGTCACATGCTAAATTATAGTTTATCAAGCAATCTCCATACTTTCGAGATTTAGTTGTAATGTTCACAACCCTCGTGGCTAAAAATAATGGGTAATGCATAGCCAGACTACGGGGATAGCTGGCTAACATTTATTTCACGTGCACGATTTAACACCCCTCACAAGCCACTGATTTAGCTAGCTAGCTAAGTCACTGGATTGCTAGGCTAAGAAAGCTAGCTAGCCTAAAGTATTAGCACAAGCTACTCACACCCCAAGGCCGCAAAAGACTGACTGGCTGAAAACGTCCCCTCTAAAAAAAAGTTGCTGTTTTATTTATTTAAGGCCATATGATTATTTCTTAATCTGAACAAAATCACAAATATACTTACGGTGTGGATCGGTCGCTGTACTCGTTGGCTACCGTCTCAATTCCTCCAGCTCGGGCTACAGCAACATAGCAGCTCTGAAAGCCCACATCAAATCCCACCACTGACATATTTTACAGTGCCGTATTTCAACTGCAGAAGTCTTGCCGTAAATAACTATTTAAAAGGAAAATTATCGTGTAGTTATTGTGAGATGTAAAAAGAGCAAATGAATGAAGACAGTCAGCTAGCTATAACAAAGGTATCTGGCTAATGCGACTCATAATCCACAGAATTGTGACTACGGAATCCTGGTTGAGCGGTGGTACACCGGCGTTTGACCAAGCACAAACGCAAGGTGGTTTGGCGAGGAGGAGAAATCTATCGCGAGATTAGGACTGTTCTAGATGACTCTGGACCTTTCTACAAGCTTGTGAAGAGTTAGCGGTGGGACTTGACATGCGCAGTTATGCAGTTATTTATTACCTCAATGATGGGGAATTCTGTATTAAACAAATGAATTAATATGAATACATTAAAAACACAATGATGGTGAGCAACTGCAACAAATACATAAATAAAAATAAATAATATATACTTATCCATAGTACACAGATATAGTAAAATGTGAAGATATATATTCTACGTTCCCCCCCCCCCCCCCCAAAAAAAATGGGGACCTTATGGCGGAACTATTAAGAGATGTTTAATGGATTCAGTTAATCCAAATGAATACTGCTGTCTTCAGCCCTGGTCTTCATGGTCCAGTGTCCTGTATGTTTGAGATGTTTCCTTCTTCCAACACATCTGGTTCAAATGAATGGTGGTTCTCAAGCTTTGTACAGTAGAAGTCTAGGACCAGGGATGAAGACCACTGCTGTCGAACACCTCCCATACCCACGTAGACGATATGTTTATCACAGAAGGCTTTAGGTACACGGCTCCCCACCCCTGATGATTAAGCCTATCAAAGTATTATTTATTTCATATTATATGTATATTCTCATTCCTCTCGCCCTCTTGAATTGTATTCACCCCATAGTTAGAGAGCACAGAGTTTGGCCCAGAGGCATTTACGGGACATCGATCTCATTACTCATGGCATCTCACTACATGGATGTTGTTGGGCCTTTTATTGAAGGTCCATTGACACCATTTTATGTTTTACTCTATTGAATATCCATAGAGGCTATTTGTAATTTCCTCATGTGAATAATAGTTTAACGATGTATTCATTTTACATTGGGATTTTGTACTTTATGTACGTATATTATAGAATGATACACTGGATGGTTTTCTTGTCACATTCAAAGTGCAAAACGAAAAGTTTGTCTCGTGACCTTTATTTTGAAAAGATGAAAAGAAATCAACCGGAAAACAGTTTTGAATCCAGGCTGCCCCAGTTATTTTGAAAGTATTATTCGCTAGTTTAACGTTTGACGTATGACTTTGATGACATTTTAGTGGTCTATTTTCATTGCAATTTTGTTGACTTGTTAGGTTGTTGATGATTGTACTGGGTTGGAATGATCAACAGGTTACTATTGGTGGTTAGCTTACTGTCTATAGCTAGCAAGCTAACAACAACAGCAAATATGTGGGGCACTCTCTCTTACCAACTCTGTCTGGTTGCCAACTACTTGCCTAAAACTAATCTCAGTACCCAAAAATGTGTTGGGGTCTCTAGTCTCTGAATTGTGAGATTGGCTCAAACAGACATCCCAGGGGCGCTAATGCCAGTCAGGAGGGCTCTGGTAAATTGTGTAGTACTATCCCTACAAGACACATGCGTTTACTATCCATCTTGCGAAGGCTGTTTCTCTAGGATAAACATACATCCGACTGACACTGCAAGGTAAGTTTAACTGTTAGCTGGAATGACAGATATGCATACTTATGATATGTTATGTTAACCTATATTTGATTACATGTATTTCATCACTTGCTAGTTAATTGTCATGGTTTGGTTTTCCATGCAGATGCTTAAAATGTGGACACAGCTATCTGAAAGAGCAAGTTAACTACAGGTATCGACTTTCCCTGAGAGTGGTCAAAGATACCCATATATTTGGAGTGACAGTGTTTGGAAGTTGCCTCAACTCCTTCTTTGGCATACCTGCTTCTGGTTTGCAGAGGTAAAATCAACATGAAATAATGGAAACATCTCAATATCCCTGGCTTTGACAAAGAAAATAACGTCCTCATTATGTGTGGTGGTGTTATTGACGGTGATGGTTGTGAATCTTTGTCATAGGCTGGTAGAGGGATCTGAGGAGCAGCATGGAGGACACAGCCAGGCCTCACTACTCGTCAAGGCTGTGAAGGACTGCTTTGTTGGAAGACATTTTATATTTGGGATCAAGGTATTGACATAACTTTGTGTGTGTGATTTAAATGTTTAATCATTAAATAAACCTTGCGCATCAAAACCCCCCAAAATGACAGCCTGCATGCACATTAATCACGTTGTTTTTCACTGTAAATATTTCCTCTTTGTTCAATGTCTGCCTATAGGTAGCTGATAGCGACCGGTTGTTTAGCCCTCATTCAAGCACTCGTCCTTCCCTGCTGGGCTCCAACCAAGAAGCAAGCCACTTCATCGCCAGTCAGATTACTCTCCCGTGTGCTGCAGCCCCAGGCTGTTCTGTGGTCAGTTACTACAGGAGTCTCCTTCAGCATGCAGTGGTCAACATTGACCCCTGTGCTACATTCAGACCCCCACCATCTTCCCTGCTGCTACTGCCCTCCACGCCCTGCAGCTTCAACACCACCCTGCCCTCCTGCCTGTGCTCCCCATCACAGTGCCACAACAACTCTCTCACCCCCACACCACCCTGGCAACAGTCGTTAGGGGTGGTGACCTCATCAGCGGAGCAGGATGAGGGCTGTAGTTTTGAGGGGGATGGAGGAGAGCTTACAGGCAGGCAAAGACATGCCCAGCGTCAGGAGACTTCTGTTTGGCTGGACAGCGTCGGAGAGAAGGAACATTCTGTTGACAGGGTGTCACCTCCCACGTCAACCTGCTGCCCTGACGAAATATCCTGGGATGGAAACAGTTTTTGGAATCTTCTGCCATCTTACACGGCGTCTCCCGAATCGCCTGTCCACAGATTGGCTGTACACACTACCACCACGCACACACGGCCTGCTCCACCAGTGCCTGTCCACGGTGGGAATCAACCAATAAGCAACACGGTGAGGGAGAGTCTTGACAGGGAGGAGCATGTAGATGAGAACAGCAGGTCTTTGTCAGATTCAGTGGCTTGGGAGGACATGCCCTTCTCTGAGAGCATTGGGGAATTTGTGTGTGAAGCAGATGGACAGTTGGACAGATTCCATAAAAAGGAGCCAAATATAATGAAGGAAAATGGGGAAAGGAATAGCATGTCATCACATTGCTCATACGCTAAGACATCTTTAATTGATTCTCATGACAACTCACCGTCCTCCCCCACTTCCTGTGACGGGGCTTTGCTAGATATTACCAATGCAGCTCTCATCATCAAAAACCCTAATGTCAGCCGTTCCAGTTGGCAGACCTGCCGTGGTCTAGATCCGACAGAGAGTGTGTTTCCCGTCAAAGCTATAAATCCAGAGCTGACTGGGGAGTGTGGGCAAGACAGCGAGCAACAGCTCGGAGCACATGATGAGTACAACTGCTCAGCGGACCTTTTTCACTGTTCTCAAATCCGCACAGACGCCATCATGTCTAAGACCAATTCAGACCCAAAGGGTGGACCCGATACACTAGATTTGGATGGCAGTGTAGACAGTGCATTGTACACATCTGAATGTTTGCATTCTCCCGACTTTGTCCCGTTCTCCCAGTCTACGCCTGTGGGTAAGAGAACAGGCTCTGTCGAGGTACCCTTTTTTAGAGGTAGCAGCCGTACGCACGCTGCAAGAACCCACATTAATAACAGACAAGAATCCAAAACAGACAGCAGTAGACACACGCCCAAAGCCCACACAAGGACACCTTGGAAGCTGGAGCCCAGACAGTTTGTGCTGGCTCAGCAGTGTCTGAGGGTACACAAAACAACTCCCAAAGGAGCACCAAAGAGGAGGACAAAAAGTGGAAGAGTGTGTGACTCGAGTCTGAGCATGTTCGATATTGACACTGAAATCCCCCCTACATGTAAAGTCCGACGCTCAGTTCGTCTTAGACACAAATCAAACTCAAGCTGTGAAAGAGCCCTGCAGGACAGAGCTACAGCCCATCAACAATACGGGTCAGGACTGAAACAAAGGCTGATAGAGAACTATGTTGTCATGGACCGTGATGAACTAGGTTGCAGTGAAAGGAAGGGATCTCATGAAAGGACTGCTACAGACCCTGGCTTGTCTCTATTAGAGGGTTCACTACGACATGAGAAGAGTGATGCATGTGATTTGTCTCAAGACCTGTTTGCTGACTCTTTTTAAGTGTCTCAAGACTTTGAGCCTCACTTGGGGTTTAATTTTAATGGAATATGTCACCAATAATAGTGTTTGTTAAGAAATTGTAAAAACATACTGTTTAATGTAGTAGTACATCATGTCATGCAATTTAATTAGCCAGCTTGAACAGAAAATGCTGTTAGTCAAGTCAAATTAAATTTATGAAATGCATACATTAAATTATACTACAATGATGTAATGTTTTGGTTGTATTATTAAGTCTTTCATATTAAGTCCTAAATGTCTGCGAAAGTTCCAATTCGAAGAATGATTACAAGTACTAAGATACATTTGAAATATCGCGATACGTCCGTGGAAATATCTCACCCCTGCATTATAGCGGAGGAAACCCCAACTGCTCTTCCTTTCTCAACATGGCACCGAAGGTGAAGAAGGAAGGTCCGTAAACCAGTACATATATTTCATGATATATATAGTAAATTGTACACGTATGTGCGTTTTCAATACACATGTGTACCGATGTGTATCAGGGGTGTATAACTGTTTGAAATTATTGGTCTGTGTACCTTAAATCTTACCCAAAAGAAGCCCGGTCTTGACGTTAAAAGCGCATCATGTCAGTCCGCTAGCAAGCTAAGCTAGGCTAGCCAGTTTGTTATCAAATTATCGTTCGTTGTTACGCATATTTCTGATCAGCTAACTACATGTTCCATAGACAACGTTAGTAAGTTTAATATTTGGCCAGAAACTGCTGGCATATGCCAATAATTATGCTGCTAGTGGTGGTCTATAGCGTTCCTACGGTTGGTGTGCAAGGCCTGCATTCAGTATCCACACGTGAATGCGTGTTAAGTTTGCCAAGATGGTTGAATGAGTGTTCCATCTTTTACTGACTTAGTGTGGAGGTAACTTCCTAGATGTTTTAACCTGTTAGGAAGTCATGTTTAGGAACATGGGACGCCTTTTAAAGGTGAGAGTATAAACGCAGGTTATTTAGTTGGATATTTGCAGATAGCCATGAGCTAGCTTGGATGCTCGGAACTTATCAGCAGCAGTGCGATTGTGACGGTGGTCAAATAAGGCCGTTTTTCTAAGGGTTTGCAGTTTCTACGGTGCACGTGATGATTATTATAGCGATCAAAGCATGATTATACCATGATATGACCTATTGAGCTGATGCACCATATGTATTTTGTATAATGACTAGTCTTGAGTTAGGGTTGGTATGGAAGAATGGATTAAACAGGATAATGACATGCCTATCTAACCCATTGTATCTGCTCTCGCAGCGGTCCCTGCCAAGACTGAGGCCAAGTCTAAGGCCCTGAAGGCCAAAAAGGCCGTGCTGAAGGGCGTCCACAGCCAGAGGAAGAAGAAGATGAGGACATCTCCCACCTTCCGCCGCCCCAAGACCCTGCGTCTCCGCAGGCAGCGGGCTGGTCCGGCGCTGGCGGGGGGAGACCTAGTCGCGCGCGCGCGCGGCGGTGCGCGTGGCTGTCTCTGGACAACATAGACTGTTTATGGTCAAATAAACAGGCACGTGGTTAGACGTGTGTTTTGATCTTACTCTGCTTGGTGCATATGATTGGTAACAGCGATCAAAGTATGAAATTCCGTGATTCCAGTTTTTATACATTACTGATGCACCCAATTGACTGACGGGTCAGTTATTTGAGGCAAGGCACTGCATTGGGGCCCTGGTCTGATGCATGTTATTTTCTCCCTCCTTCAGGCTGGACCACTATGCCATCATCAAGTTCCCCCTGACGACGGAGTCTGCCATGAAGAAGATCGAGGACAACAACACACTGGTGTTCATCGTTGACGTCAAGGCCAACAAGCACCAGATCAAACACGCCGTCAAGAAGCTGTACGACATCGATGTCGCCAAAGTCAACACACTCATCAGGTACAACTTTCGATATTATCCCAGTCATGAGACGTGGATGCCTTTATGACAACTTTTCGCCATGTAATAAGTATACTGTATTCTTGTACAGGATCAAATTTGCCATTGTTTTGTGAATGTGATGGGACTCCATTCACGCCTCAATGAGCTTGTTAGATTAGTGTTGTAGGCAATATAAAGTGATATATGAAGTTCAGCTTGATTAATTCACTGTGTGGATGATGTTAACATTGACATGTCTGATATGTGATGATGTCAAAGGAACCACTGACCCATGGGAAATGTAACTTCAACCCAGAGAGGATGAAAAGATGAAGGAATGTGTGTTTGTTAACCTCTCCTCCTCTCTCCAGGCCTGATGGTGAGAAGAAGGCGTACGTTCGTCTGGCTCCAGATTACGATGCGTTGGATGTTGCCAACAAGGTGAGACCAACCAGCTCTAAACTGATTCACATTTGAATTAAGTACTTAATTCACCCCCTGATTAAAATTCTGCGCAAATGATAGAAAGAAATGTACTGTCTGAATGTTTGTGATGCATTCAAAGGAACCACTGATGCCAGCCTCCAGGCAAAGTATGTTCTTGTGATTCAGCTTCTCAGGACTAACAACCATTGTCTTCTCTTCCTAGATTGGCATCATCTAAACTGCTGCTGGAGGTGTACAAAGGAATAAATGTTTGTAAAAACTTAAATGGAGGTCTGGTCTTTTGTGTCTGTGAAATGTCTGTACTATAAAAATGATTCCTCCTTTTTGAAAGGATGAACTCTGTACAAAGTGGTCTGAAGGCAGCATCATTTGTTCACACTTCTAAGGCTAGTATTTAAAAAAACAGGTTAATTAGTCATAACCAAACAACTTTAAATTTCTATTGGCTTTCTGTTCCTGGAATTCACTAGTCCTCCTTGTGGAACTTCTCAGACTTCCTGTCAATTACATTTTCATGGGTGTGTTGTTGAAGACAGAAGTCTGCACGCACCAACCGCCATAGATGCACCCTCATCATGTTCATCATCAAGCGGAAGGATACGTAGGTTCAGGTTGAGCAGCTTGATGAGTGAAGGGACTGGACATTCTGGCCATCCCAGCCAGCTTGAGCTGCAGTCAGGTGTGTGGAAGGATACTGCTGACCTCTACAAAGCTACCACCACACCTGCCACATAGTGGTGCCAAAACACTGCATAAGGGAAACACCACAGCACCTGCAGACAATCAGCTAGTTATTAATATGAAACTCATTGACAGCACTTAAGTCAACTATGGTTTTTAAATGTACTCAATAAATATTTATTGACATTGAGGGTGTAATCTGGCATGCCTTTGTTGACTGAAAGACTGGATTGATCATACTGGACAAAGTTTTACACTTAAAAACGTTGCTGTAGCTAATTTGCAAACAGAAGGTTGAGAATGACAGGCCTTTGAATGATCGTTATGGGCATTTCTAGCTTCTCTATTGACTCAATTTGTTACACTTGTACTGAAATAGAAGTGGTATTATCGTCAATCAATTCAATCTATATTTTCTGAACACTTTCAGCTTCAGTCAGTAGGTGTCACTCTTCTTTTTGTTGTTGAACAGAACACGTCTAACTTCTAGGACAAGGTCATTTTTCCAGTGCAATACTTACTCAATTTCAAAACATTCTTTTGTATTTCTTTTGATGTTTTGATATGTGATGCGTCATTGAGCTTATGTAACCTCTTCCTGCAGCTACCTATCTAGGTAAGCAAGCTTCACCTATCACTATAATCAGAGTCATGAATCAAACTGTTTTGACACAACTGGCACTGCTTGCCCTTAACTAAACACAAAGGTATTCTCTGACTGTTGTCAGTTACAAACAATAACATGCCATCGGGTATTTTTGCAACTGAGCAGAGGCCTGAGAACAGCTCTGAAACTGATATGTAAGCTATCAAACTGAATGTTTGGTATCTCAAGCATCCTGATTCACAGAAACTGAATAGTAATGTGAACAATGATAATTGGGACAAGAGTTAACTGGTTGTTTCATATCGTGATGTCATGAGTCGTGATGACAGTGCATGATGTTGCCGTTGTTTAGCATCGGTTAGCAATTCTTCGGGGTCTCACAACAAAAAGATATCAATAGAAATCCGGCATCCCGTCCACACCCAGCCATTCATTTACTTGGAGGTAAGTTGTTCCAGATGTCACAAACTTTTCCATACGCTGGAGTTAGCTTGTCTTGGCTCTGTCTGGTTAGTCATGCACAAGTGGGGCCAAAAGGTCAAAGATGCACTGTGTTGCCAAGCCAGCCGTGACTGTAGGGACACACACACGGCAGGCATAGGGTTTCAACCCCCTCCAATCAAACCCTGTCAGCTGGACCAGGGAGCTCACTGGTACTTCCACCAATTTTCTCCAGACCCTCTTGTTCCACATGGGCTCCAGAACACAGTACACAGGACAGGGCATACATTGACAGAGACCTCCACAGGTCTGACTTGTCCAGCACATGAGCTAGGGCTGATCGCTCCACCAGGAGGATTGGGTTACATGAGATGTCAATCAGCACAGAAAAAATGAGTTCCCTGGGGAAAGAAGTGACAAAGTGGTGTTCACACTCCCTTTCAGACAATAGACTTGGCGATTGTTCACCAGTGCGCTGATAGATCCTTTCAGTCAACTTGTTGAGGCACTCCTTGGCAGATTGCAGACTTAAATCTCTGAGCTGCAGTTTTCTTTGCTCTGGATTTGATTAATAGATTTACCTTGGTAATCTGGTCCTGATAATGACCTACACACCCACTCCCTCTCTTCTCGCATGCGTGTGAGTTCTAAGCATGCATGGCACCTTGAATGCGTGTTTGTGTGGAAGGGCATTTGTTTATGTGGGTTGTTTGAGAAACGGCCTTGTCACATAGGCATTCCTTACTGTTCAGCGTTTCTCTGAGTTATGACTTTACTAATATTGACTCAGATCCTTCCTGAAAGGACAGGATGTGAAACCAGATGCACATTCAAGTTTGTCACCAATCACATTGGTGAAATACTGGGTGAAAACAAGGCAGAGGCTGGCCCCTAACTAAAAATAACCACTGACCCCAGGTCAGAGGCGAACTCCCTGTAGAGGTCCTGCAGATCTCAGAACCAAGCCAGTGACTGAGATTCCTAATGATATGTGTTCCAGTTGTGTTGGTTTATAGAATCAATCACAAAAGCACTACGAGTTCCAAACAAGAACATGATAGCCTGAAATACCAGGTCCCAAGTGGGACAATCCAAGTCAAGCAGCCTATGTACATTTGCTTGCATGTGGAACATGGAGACAAACTGTATACCACACAAGGACTGTAAAACACCCTCCATGTATTCCCAGAATTCCCACAGCAATAAAATATTGGAACGAGGAATACACACAAAAACATACACACACACAACCAGCTTACAGACACATGCCTCTGATTTATGATTAAGCAACATCTCCCATTGACATTTTGAACCTTAAACCCACAAAAGTTGCTGTTCCGAGTGACCTTAGGCTCGGGTACACTTTTCGACTCTAAAATACCTTCACGCTATGGCTGTTCTCGAAAGAGAGCCTGACTAGTACCACTCAGGGAGTAGTAGAAAATACACTTCCTCTGACATGTGCTGAAGTCATCAAGAGAAGAGCAGAGGCATGGCATCTCTTCAAAGAGCAGCTTAGAGAGGGAATCCAGACCCCCAGGTCCTCGTTTCGCGTTTCAGGCTAAATCGTATTTGACCACTTAAGGCCAGAAAGCATGCATCGCCACACCGCAAACTGGTTTGAGAAGCACATGTAGTTCCTGACAGGAAGATTCTTCTTCCCCACTAAGGCCTTGAGGCATGCCACTCAAAGCAAACAAAATGGTTAAATGTAAATTGACAGGCAGTTCAAATGACAAAAAAGCCTGCAGCCCACAAATCAATAGAAAATAAACATCTCTGAAGCTTCGGTTAGAATCTTCCGCTCCAGTGGCTGCACAATAAGGAACATACCAAGACATTATGTCACTGACTGGTGAAGCATGCAAAGCACCAGTGAAAATATGCTGAATGTAATGACTAACATTTGTACACCTATAATTCAATATCCTCTGTAGAAGGAGAGATTTGATTTTTGCGTTATGTCGCAATATGACATTTCCATGCAAGTTAGATGAGGGCTGCACAGTGGCGCGATAGTTTTATTTGACTAAATCTGTTTGAAGCTATGAATCCGAACCCTATAAGGTTTTCGATGATGTCTCTCACAAAACACCACAGTCTGCTGCTGGACGGGCCTGTGGCATGACAAGGCAACAAGCAGATCGTCTGGAAATCATTATGCAAAGAAGGTAAGGCACACTCTCCACAAATTCCCCCTGAAGCCACAAACGTCCATCCGCTGCTCCAGAGTCGTAAATAAAGGTCACATCTACATTCCCTGGGTTAGAACCCGGAGAAGCTCCACCAGCATGGCCCAAACAGAAGACTCAAAAGTGCCAGCAAACAAGCCAAACGGCAAACAAAGCCTTGAGGTTCTGGAAAGCATCTATGAAAGGCTGACCTCTGACAACTGACAGTATGGAGAATAGATGGCTGGATAAAGAGGATACATTGTCCAAACCACAATAAACACCAATCAGTGTTTTCTGTTTCTACCCATTTTTTCTTTCGGTTGGAAGATGCAAGTTTAGACCAATTATATGACCTGGTCCAGCTAACTCTGCTGAAGCTCAGATAGGCAGGTGAAGAGCTCAACAAACAGTGGATATGGAAAATACAAACCAGGCACCAGTCATTTCCTGTAGGTGTGTACCTTTTGGCAGACCCTGTGTTTCTTTCTCACAAGTGTTGTTTGGCATTCCTAAGGAGGGCTAGACCATAGGCCAGGGCATGAGGGGGGGGGGGGTTGGCTGTGTGTGTAATGTTTGTGTGTCAGTGTGTTGTGTGTGTGTGTGTGTGTGTTTGTATGTGAGAGAGAGAGAGATGGGTGGGGTGGTTCCTCATCCTGGGAAGAAGCTTTGTTGACCATGACTGGAGCCTGACCTGGCTTATCAGAAACAGTTAGGAGAATGACAGGGTAAACACAAAGATGGATTTGTTTCAATATCTTCTTCTACCCCTAACAATGACTGTCTCTAAGAATGGCTTGTGATTTCACAGATGGGTTGTAAAAAATTCTGGGACTAAAAACCAACCTTGTTAACCATGGTTGGCTACAATCAAACTCCCTGTTTAAACAAGGCCCCTCACTGCTTTAATTGGTTCTTTCTTCAGCTTTTCTCTACTTGTTTCCTCCATCTGCAGTTCAAACAAGCAGCTGTGAGAGCCTGGAAATATTTTACTAAAGGTTTTTGACAAAAATCCAAGTGCCATACAGTATTTGACACACTATTGTTTTGTGCACAACTATGTGTGTGGACAACTCTATTCTGTGTCTGCAAAGTGTACACACCAGTGGCCAGCTGGCCCCCCAGTGGTGGAATCAACTCCCCACCTCCATCAGAGACACTGACTGTCTCTCCACCTTCAAGAAAAGGCTCAAGACGCACTTGTTCCGGGAGTACAACGGTACTTAGGAATGGTTCGCTTGACCCGATGTTAGTTTCCTCAAGGATCACAATGACTCTTGCTCAGAGACTTGTTGCTCTTGTGGTTAGTGGTAACTGATTTAAAATTGTTTGTACTCGCTGTGATATATTGTTTTTTATTATTGTTGCTTGTCTTTTTTTTTTTTTTTTTCACAGGTACACTTGCACTTATAGCAGTTCATGTTGTTTAATTGAAACTTGTTTAACTACATGCTCTTATGGTTCTTCCCTTTGGCACTTACTTTGGTTGTTCACAATGTGTGCTTCATGTTTTGGCAACTCGCAATGTTTTGTGGCTATCTCGTTGTTATGATCAGTGACCTATGCACTTTGTAAAGCTCTCTCTTGGAAGTCGCTTTGGATAAAAGCGTCTGCTAAATGAATAAATGTAAAATGTAAACTTCCTTTAGTCAGCTACTTCTGCTAATGCTGTGCCTCAAGGGTAACCCAACTCCTGTGCATGTGTGTGTATGTGTGTGTGGACATTGCCCTCCTCTCCTGTAGGTTAAAAACCTGTTACTCTAAAATCTCTGCTCTGTCCTGGCCTTCCTGTTAAGTCTACCGTGTAATTGCTTGTCTCAAATTCGGGACCAGACTTGTCCCACACACACACACCCTGCTGAGACTGTGTGTGTGCGCGCGTTTGTGTGTGTTTTGTACGTTTGTGCTTGAGTAGGTGGGTGGGCATGTTTTAAGCTGTTTGTTAAGATGTAGCTCATGTCTGACCGCCGGGTGTTTGACAGTTGTGGTCAATATCCTGTCTCACATCTGCTACTGAATGGCTGCAGACTGGACACACACAGTACAATGACAGGAACTAAATTCCCCCTTAAAACTGCTGCTCAATACCACTGCTTAATACTGCTGCTCAATACTACTGCTTAATACTGCTGCTTCATACTACTGCTTAAGACTATTTTCTTTTTTGCTGTGTACTGTAGCCCAAAACATCAGCCTTGACCCCAACCATCCTTACTTATCTTTGGTCTGTCATTTTGAAGAAGCGCCTTGGAACATCTGATAAAGGGAGGAATCTGAACATTATGCTTGGTGGCCCTGAATGAACTTGTTGAGAACTTGTTGTGTTTTTAAACCCCAATGTATTCTTGATGAGTAATGGTTGAGACTCATTATAATGTTTTTCTCACATCCCATAGTGCGTTTCTGGTATTACACATGTCATGTCATGATGAATTGCACATTCGATTTCTTCTCGGAACCACTCATGGTATTGTTAATGTGCCTAATGGGATTGATCAGGCTTACTGTTGCTAATCCCTCTGTCTACTAATTGTGATAATTGCAAGATGGGTGGTTAGGTCTGAGAAATTAAATACAGCTTTTAACTTATTTACAAACCAAATGTTCACAACATAAACCTCTCTCTTCTACATGTATGAACAAACTAGGAACAAATGAAGTGCAGGAATTACCTCCGCTTTGCCTGTCTCTCTATTTCCTCAAATGCACAGATGTCCATGTAAATTAAATTGATTAGAGGGTTGAAACTGCCTGAACCAGGGGGGCTCACATTGAGACCACTCTGGAGTCATTAGCTCTTTGTCCACCAGCTGCTCCCCAATCTGTTTGGATCACACATCAAACATGGCCGCCGTCACCGTACAGACATCCGTGATGGTGGCCCTCAGTAATGTGGGGAAAACAAAGTAGCAGAAGTGCAGAGCTCAGCAGTTGCGGACGTGTGTCTGTGGCTGCCCGTGTCAAGTAGAGGTTGTCACTGATTTGATAACTCAAGTACAGGTGTAATGCACCCAATCTAATAGTGCCGGAAGCCTTTACGTGTCACAGGAAAAGTTTTTTTTTTTTTACAGTAGTTGACCGAGGATTTATGTTAGTCAAACCATTCTGCATGTCTAGGCCTGGTCTACAGTACCACATCAGAGCACTCGCTGCAGAAATAGAGTTCTTTCGAGATTCTCTGGGGTCATTTTTGCATTTGACTGCCTTTGGTTAACCTTCTGTAAAACGACACTGATTATAGATGCATGCTACAGGGCATCGTTCCTCCTCCTCCCTCCAACTCCAACAGGAACTTTAGGTCAGCCTCGTTGCAAGCATCCACGAGTGTTTAAGGACACAGTGGGAGTTAATGAGAGGGCTTGGTGTCAATAAAAGTTCAAATGAGTGACCCTGGGGAGTGAAATTGCTGGAGCCAGAGAGAGGTTATCAGAACTTCCAATGAACCATTTAGTTAACCATATAATAGCATGCATTACTCATTCTGGTTGACCTTGTGTGTGTGTGTGTGTGTTTGCATGTGGTTGGGAGAGAGATAAAGATAGCCAACCAGTGATACTGTCCACACATAGGGGACCCATACCACTTGTGTTTGTGCTCATGTCACATGTTCAGGTCTATCATACAAACCTTAACGGCAACACAATGGCTCTCAGCCTTGGTACTCTCATTTGATGAATGTACTGTATTATTGATGCGTCAAGCTTCAAGCGTCCGATCAACACCGGTTTATCTTTGCGGGCTACTTTGACGAAGCACAACATTAAATTTTCAAAGGGGACACCTGGTGTGCGCATGGGTGCGGGAAACATGGAGATGTTTGATTACATTTCAGCAGATGGAGAGCAAATGAACCGACTCCAGTTTCTGAGAAGGGTGGTTCGATGGTAACTGATACAAACGCTCCCATAGTTCCTATCGACTTAAAACATGTGACATATTTATTCATGTTCTGACACTCACTTTCTGACGCTCACTGTCCTATACCATACTTTCATCTTGCTTCGATCTCTGTTCCTGCTGGTGAATGCTTCTCAGAGAACAGATTCATAAAAGGAGGTTAACACAATACAGTTTGAGCCCTGTGGTTATCTTCCAAGTTCATCTGCTTCTAATATTCCACTCAGCATTCCTCTAACCACATGACTTGCACTATCATTTCCATAAATGTATTCATTTCCCCAAAGAGGCCTTTAAGCACCAGGGACCGTAATGCCACCATTGTTTTCCACCATGTGTCATACTGTCACACTAACAATTTTCACACTGGGGACATAAATCTGCCACAATCTGCAAGCCACCAAGCCTAAAGCCCATGTAATCTTTTCATGCATTAAAAATGTTACCAAATGGACATCTGCCGGCAATATATAAAAAATGGTAGTGATTCAAATGCTAAGGAATACAGACAGATTTCACAACACAAAAGGATTTCTAAAGGAAATTGAAACGATCATTCATAAAGTAATGAATATGCATTTTTGGTGAAGACAGAATCTGTGTTTGTGCAATGTCTGCCTAGCCTCAGAAGACGTCATTCCCCAGACACCGAGGGCGTGACAGCTCACAAGTCGCAACACGGATGAATCACCGACTCGACTCTTTCATCCACATGGCGACCTACTGTACTATGACCTGTAGGTGAAGACTCACTCGAGTGAACCTGGGTCTGCATTCTGGTGATCTACATGTGGAATGAAGCACACAGAGGCGAACAACACTGGTCGGTTCGATCACACCAAGATGTGTTACGTGGAGTGGTCAGGCAAAAAAGGTTTATTCTTCAAAACAGGAACAGGCAGGATACTCACACTAACAAGGGTAAGGACCAGACAAAGACTGGACACAAAACAGGAACCAAAATACACAGGCACAGGTGGACATGATAAGACAAACGAGAACTGAAACCACTCAACGAGACACAGGTGAAGACAATGACAGACACAGGGAAACACTAGGGCAGGGCAAAACCAGAAACAGGGGGGCACGGCTGTGGCCGTGACAAGATGTCCTAAATGTAGGCAGGAATGGTGGCTTTAAGATTTCCTTTTTCATGTGCATACCCCAACCCAGATAAACATTTTGACCGCCTTGTCCAAGTGGGTCAGATGGCTGAGCGGTTAGGGAATAGGGCTTATAATCAGAAGGTTGCTGGTTCGATTCGATTGGGCAAGGCACTTCGATTGGGCAAGGCACTTCACCCTACTTGCCTCGGGAAGTATGTCCCTGTACTTACTGTAAGTCGCTCTGGATAAGAGCGTCTGCCAAATGACTACATGCCACATTTAAATGTCAGTCCACTGATCATGTATGACATGAATAGCCAGAGACTATTGAGATTCAATACCTTTCATTGAATCAAGTGGCTGAGTCACCTTGACTCAGGGGGCTCCCAGCCTAGACGTGAATGAATGTGTCATCATGGTGTGAAAGTGTTTCACAAGACTGCTCTACACCTAGTCTTGCTGCAGTGTCAATGACACTAAACTGATCCTCAGTTAGTCATAGTATAATTGCCAAGTGAAATGAGCTGGGGGAGTTTCTCTTTCAGTCGATCAATTGGAATAATCCCACATCGCACACTGGAACACTTAGTGGGAACTGACTGAGACACCCTACGTTTAAAATAACCCTGTAATGTTACTCGCTTGTGTATCACCTGTAGGCTACAACCAACCTCAAGAACAGTAGGTTTTGTCGACGTCTTAGTGACATGGACGTCATCTAGTTTTTCAACAAAACATTAAGCGCACATTTTAGACTGCTTGCTGTCTTCCTAAACTCACAAAAGAGTGGACTGTTTCCATGGTGCCTTCCCGTTTAACCCTCCCATTCAACACTGAGCAAATGAGGCGGTCCAAGCAGTGGGCTTCAGCACAACTCCCCATCACGTCAGAGGCGGCTTCATTATTTAAGTTTGAATCAAGTGGAGAGGAAAGTTTTAGCGACTGGGACTGTGTTGCCTAGCAGCTACTAGGCAGTGGGACCTGGTTAATTTCCACAGATTTTCGCCAAGTATTTTAACGGATATTCTTTCTCTATATCAACTATGCCCCAGACCGTGACTCTGAGCGGACCCTCACCTTGGGGTTTTCGACTGGTGGGAGGAAGGGATTTTAGCACACCGTTAACTATTTCAAGGGTATGTAAAACATTTTTGTGGGTTTATAATTTTGTTTGCGTGCATATTGTATTCTCATACTACGAGTCTCTTTTTAATGCATTTTTTAGTTATATAGAACTAGATGTGTGAACGACTACCTGACTGCTCGTGGACTATATGGTCACCGTTTGACAGCGTATAGGTCCAATAACTAAATAAAACCATATAAAAACAAAGCGTCACAAAGCTTATATTATGATATAATTAATGATTACTCAATCATAATTCACAACCCACCGGGAGAGGTAATAATTCAATTACGCCATCTTTTTTCAAAAACGACATAGGCTACGGTGCAATACACCGACTGGTGCGGTGCTTCAGAGTTTATTAACTGCTTCGTGTTGGGACAAGAAGGGCAGGATATGTACGAATTACACTATAATATTAATATATTTCTGCTTTGCATGAATTGGACATGCCAAAATATGTGTCGAATCCGTGACCACCATTTTAGCAGATGCCACAATTAAATTCCAGATTAATGTCTCCAAAATTGTTACAAGCCCAAATTCCATCTCATTTATGTAATGCAAACTGTGTAGCTTTTATTGTTTTTCAATGTAGGCCAAAATGGCCATTCCTTCCAAATCTGGATCAAAAGTCTTATTTCGTCCTGGTCCCTACAGGAGTAGGTTCTAGAATTGGCAGTAGCCAATAGTTAATCTCCCTTTGAGTAAATGGGGCCGGGGGTCCTGCCGTGGGCCGCCATTGACATTTGTTTTTCATCAGAGATTGTGGTGGCGCTGAGGGGTTCCAGGTGTTGTCTCAGCTGTGCTCCTTCCAACCCTTTAACTAGTGCTGCAACCAAAGGTGTTATTTTTCAACGCATATGGGGTGACTGACTTTGGGTCACCTAAAGTGCCCTCTGTGAGTTATGATCAAGCATAGCTCACTTTCAAAAGGACAAGCGTCTTGGAGAGGCTAAAGGTATATATTTGTGTGTTCAAGGACATCTTGTCTCCATTCTATTTCGGTGAGGTTTTCTGCTAACTTCGATTGGGAATTTCACCTTCAATCCATTACTATCACACAGAATGTCAGGACAGTTAAACAAAGGTGTCAGAACCATCCATATACAACGATATGCATAAAACATTGGAATGCAACCAAATGACCTAAATCAATTGTGCAAGGCAACCCATTACAGTTCGAAAATTATCCTAGTTGAACCACCCACAGGGATCGTTATGCTCAACGCTAGATCTATGTTGTCATTCAAGGCTGCTGATATAGTATGCCCTTCTTCAGGGTGCAAATTATACAATGACAATCGGGGGGGTCAACTTCTTCTCCAGGGCATAAAGTAATATTTATGATTACAGGTAAGAACGATATAGAAATGTATCGACGCCCCCGACCTGTTGTTTTTACCCCTTTTGGGGGGGTCCAAGTCTTACCGTAATTAGGGGGGCCAAGCCCCCCCGTAATTCGAACCCTGCCCTTCTTGCCATTCATCACATTCTCAGTGCATTCTTGGTATACTCCACCAAGACCATAGACTGTGCAGTGGTTACAGTGCTGAACTTGTTATGAGATACCAAATGTCTCCAGAGGGAATCAGCCCTCACATGGTCCAGAGAATCCTCCCCAGCTGGGAGAGAGGGGAAGCAGACATACTGGATCTGAGGGATGAGACACCCTGCTCTGTTGCGGCAGATCTCTATGTTACACCATGGGGCAGAAGAACTCCCTCCCCCTTCTTCTCCCTCTTGTGAATTTCCCTGAGTTAATGATTTGGAACACCTGCACTCCTAGACAGTGAAAGTTCTGTGTCCCCACAGACTGGCCCACTAGCAGCAGCTGGTTTGGAGCTAAGGTGATAATTTTCCGAGGTTTAGACCAGTAGGCTTTTAGGCATGGACTGATTAACGAGAAGTCTGTTGGCCCTGCGTATATCCAAGTGTCTGGTCAGGGGGTGGGGGGGGGGGGGGGGAGGGGGGGGTTGACAAGGTCACTGATGTAATTGACGAAGCATTTTGAGGGGATGTGCTGAAGTTGGCAGCTGTGGGATGGAACCTTGTTAAATCAGTGTCAACTCAACTCTCCATACAAGAGGTGACGCAAGTAGCTAGTTGATGGTGCCAATTCACAAACAAGTCTATTCCTGGGGCTAAAGTTCACAAGTGTGTGTTATGTAAACACTCAAGTGTCTATGTTCTGGATCATTCTCAAGAAGCCCTTTGACACCCTATTGTATGACATGGGTCGTCGGGTGATGACGAACAAGCTACTCACTGCACACTGATGGTCAGCTACTGGAGTCCTGATGTTGTGCTCTGAGAGGTCATATTTACTTTCCTGAAGAACCTATGGAAAGCCTGGAAAGAAATACATCTGTATGTTCTATTTCTAAGTTATCTTCTCTTTCTGATCCCGTTCTCCACTGAAAATTATTTACTGTGTTTTTCTTTTTGTTGATGCTAATCCATGATCGGTTCTGGTACCACTGTGCTTAACTAGCTGTCTTGGTGCCCAAAAGCTCAGAAGCTGTCCCTGTGCCACATACCAGAGCAATCCCATGTGACTCAGCCTCATGATCCTCACTTTGGCTACATGTTATTGGTCGCGACCTATCTGAACTTTTACTTTGGCTACATGGCCTTGGCCAGACTTTCTGTCGTCTTTTCCCTTCAGGATGTGAACAGTCAGCTACCTTGCAAACCGGACACACTTGCATTGTACCTCCTGTTTGCACTGTGAGGCCTTCATACAACAATTCCAGTTCCAATGAACTTTACACAAATGCCACAGATTTACAGCGCTATAAGCACATGCCACTCAGTCAACCATCACATGGAAAAGTGATGAGTGAGAAGGGCTGTGGAGTGAATTCCCATGTCATCCACAAGAACAGACGCACAAAGTAGAAGGAGGGTTCCACACACTCATGCACACACACGCCCACACTGATGACTAATGTCCCGGTCATACACACAGCGCTAAAGGGGCTTTGCATCATCGCGCATAGACTGCTTTGAAGTCCAGAGGCTCTCACTCCTAGCCTCATTAGAGCTTGAGCCCGTTTTGAATTTGACAGCTGCTCTGTGGTTGAAACACGGACAACACATTCCAGCTCTTTGTTCAGCCTGTGACAATACAATGTCATTCTGAATTTTGCAACCTAGCGATGTAATGATTTTCCGAAGTGTCGTCGAGGCCGTGGTTTCAATAGCAAATCCAACCAGCAAACACAAGACTTTTGTCAGATTGCCAGATGGTACTTTTGTTGTGGTAAGCCTGCCTGTGGTGTGCAGTGGTCAGCCAGGACACAGGCATTCAGCTGATCCAACACTGTCGTGTGACCATAACAGTGCGATTTTCTTAACCCTTGTGTTATCTTCGTCATTGTGACCCACCGTCGTATTGCGACAGATTTACCGCATACAAAGACAAAGTGAAGCATTTTCTTTTAACAGCTAGGCTGTCTCAGACCCCCCACATTGCAAAGGTTAAAAGAAAATTATTTTAATTTGTTTTTGTATTGGGTAAAATTGGGTAAACACAACGATGGTTCGTTATGAACCTTTGGGTCATGTGACCCGAAGGCAGCACGAGGGTTAAACAACCAGTTTAACATTAGCAGGCAATTTTTTATCCTGGAAGACCCAAATATATTTTCTTTCTCTTTACTCTTTCTCAAACACTTGCACATATCAGCGTGGAGAGCCAGAACTTGGCAAACCTCAGGGTATTTCAGAGCGACATTATTTTGTCATATGTTAACCACAAACTCTGTTAGTGATCAACTTTGTCATTGTTTACAAGGACCTCCCTATAGAAGCATGCACACTGTTTAGACAAACTGTTCCAGCAACACACTTCTCTAGATTGAGAGCAATCTGTGTTGTAAGTGGTCATATCATACAATCTGATGCTAGATATTGCATCATGGAGGTTATAATGTTTTGGTGCGAGAGGAGATTCCTGTTATCAGTTCCCACAAAGAGCCTGTGGTGTCTAAATGTTATGATGACATCACCTTTAGGTGTAAAAATAGATAATGATCATTATCAACATGTCCTGACCCTCTAGTCTGGTACTAATTGTTAGGGTGTAGCAGCCTAAGTGCAATCAATGTTGTACTCCTTTGTGTGTGTGAGACATAGCGTGGAAGCCTCTGGTTCTGTAGGTGAACCTCTGAGTGTGTGAGTATGGGAGTGTGCATGCTTGTGTTATGGCTAATTAGAGGCCTGTGTTAAAGAGGGTGAGTGAGTCATTCACGACCGTCTATGGTCTGACCCCGAGGTAGGCTTTGTCCTCTTCCAATAACACATCCTCCACCAAGACACGGCACAACCATATTACCCACACTGCACCTCTGTTTCACTCAGGCACAGCCTGTCCCAACACACACACACACACACACACACCTCCCTCATGGCTATGACCTCTGTTGCTTACCGGAACTGAGGCAGGGACAAAGAGCGAGTCAGAGGCCGTAAATTAGGAATTCCACAACCGAACCACACGACTCAGCTATTAGTTGTTCATGGAGCGTGAACTTGTGTGCTTTCCCTCTTAAACTTCTGCTGCCTCATGTTCTTTCCCCCCTGTTGAACTCAGCTGGGTACGGGATTCGTTACAGTATTTCACAGTATTCGATATCTAAATAATCGTGTTTATTTTAATCACTTTGACAACAAATTACATTGTTTATACCAGCGTGGAACTTTAGCCATGTTTACACAGCTCATGCTCTCACATCATCACATAGCAGACTGAAATGTTTTCATACTATGCTGTGTGAAAATATAGTTTCAGCACTAGCGTATGTTCCAAACCTGTAGTTCCAATGATAACAGAGCCTAAAGAAACAGCTAGGGAACAGATATTAACGTGTGTCAGGAGAGCAAACTGTGATTGATCGAGATCAATTATGTTGACTTCATTTTATCTCTCCTCATCTGTCAAATATATTGCTACGTGCCTTATGCTGACAGGAGCAAAGTGGAGATCCAGTTTTCTGTGAACTGAGTCTGATAATAAAGTTGAACTGAACAATTCACTGAACTAATGTACAGTACAATACGACCATTTCTCAACCATACACCTCTTCTGGTACTGATCATTAAACTAGGGTTAGATTCCAGTTGAATTGTAGGCCTGAATGTCTGTTTAGGTTCCTCGAAACCCCAGGAATTAAAACTATAATGAATGTTTCCTCCAATTCCTGGTCTGGTATCATGCGGCACATTATGATTGGTCAGCGGGTGGTTTTGTTTCAGCTCCGTCTGACAAATCCAGATGTTTGCTAAACACCGCAAGAACGGAAAGGAGACGGGGGCCGAAGTGGAGGGGGGGGGGGGTGGATAGATTGATGATTATGGATAATTGCTGTCATGTGTACACAAAAGGCTCCATGAAGATAAAACATACCCAGTGGGAGTGAGACCCCCCGCCCCCCCCCCCCCCCCTTGCACATACCCTCCAGGGTTGATAGGACCTCTGGACCAGCATGCACCAGGGGAGAGAGAGATCGCAGAGAGGAACCTGTTGTGTGTCAGTCAGTCAGACAGACAGGGTCCACAGAGCCGTGTGTGAGAGCCCCAGGGATGGACAACATCTGCTGACATGTGCAGAGCAGGAACTCCACTTAGACATGCACGGTGATTTGAAAAGTCATGCCCAGGTTTCCGTGGATGTGAGTGACGTGACGCTATACAGACAACAGTCAAGGTCTCTGTCGAGCCTGTTGAGAACGCTCCCTTTTATAGGTCCGCTCTTGGAAGAGCTTTATCCTCGTTCAGCTGTAACATCACACCTCATAACTGTCACACTCGGTCTCAACTTGGCCGAACCATGAAAGAAATTCAAAGTCTAACCAGCATACTTGACCAATTAAGGCTGGAAGTGAACCCCCGCCTCCCCCTTTTTGCTGTGTTCCTGCTTGTGGCCTTCAGGAAAGCTTCAGTTCTGGTCTGACAAACATTACACCTCCAGTAGAGTGCTGTTCTTTTATTTGGTCAGGATGCGGCTACTTTAACCTCACTAATAACTAATTTCTTTCTCTGTGTGTGTGTGTGGCAGGTAACACCAGGCAGCAAGGCTGCGCTGGGAAACCTGTGTCCTGGTGACACCATCCTGGCCATCAATGGTGACAGCACAGAGACCATGACCCACATGGAGGCCCAGAACCGGATCAAGGCTTGTCTGGAGCAACTCACTCTGGCCATCACCAGGTAGGATTCACACCACCAGCTCCAGACCTTTTCTGCAAACACAGGCTACAACCCTTTTATTCGAATAGGGTTCGAATCAACCTTCATGCAGATTACTGATCAGGCATTGAGTCTTGCCTTGTGGAGATCACAATTCTTCCTACAGTAGGAATCCATTTGACAGTCATGTGCTTTAATTTGAATGAAAATGAATCCAGTTGTCGAGGTTGCTGATGTGTCTTTCCCAGGAAGCACAGCACTGTATTTCTCTTTTTGGCAACTCTGTCACAATGTAAGACAGTAAAGGTGATCTGTTGGCATCTCGGCAAAGCGACACTGGATCATACTCGGTGAGGCTTGCTCAGACAGCTGGAAGTCTGAGTAAATGTTCCGTAAGGTGGATATTGCACATTTCAGCAGCTCGTCATTCATGAAATGCCTTCTTCCACCCATTTCGCTGATGTATCGTTCTCCGTGCAACATTAGGATGAGTCACTCAGTGAGCGTTTGGGAGGACGGCGAGAAACATACTTTTAGCAACACTGATACTCTGGCTTAGCAGAAGCCATCAATCCAGAAGGAGAGTTATATCTGGAAGGCTGAACATGGGAGCCTGATGCAGAGAAGGGGGCTCTGTTTTGGCTTCGGTGATCTCCGAGGAAAGGAGCTCTCTGTGGTGAGAGAAAGAAGGAGAAAGAGGCGAGGAGAGGGAGAGGGAGGACGAGAGGAAAGGAGAGTGATTGAGTGAGAAGGAGAGAGGGTGAGAGTGAGAGAGGGGAGAGGGAAAGTGAATTAGGGAGGGGTTGGTAGAGAGAGAGAGAGGGAGAAGGGAGATGCCAGGATTAAAATGCTTATCTCCTTCTAGGGCCGCATGGAACCCTGGAGCTCCAGAAACATAGAAGGCTTTGCCCTGTCTTTACACTTTACAACATGGATAATCATCTTCATTGTTGTGATGTGATGGGAGAGGGAGCGGTGGAATGAAAGTCGATAACCCCCAGATTAAGCCCGTCTTCTCTCCTTATAGGGTAGCAGAGAGTATTTCCAGTGTAGTATGAAGCTCTGCCTACTCTTGGCAATGGAAATTAGTCGATCATCATCATCCTCACCCTCATCATCCTGAATTCCGACAGTAATCTTACCCTGACGTTAGCGGAGTGGATAACACAGGATTTCCAAGGCTTCATGCCGTCAGATGAAATTGTTCCATTTTCCGTTCCGCATGCGTGTTTAAAAAGACACTTCTCCTTTGGCCATTAGACAGCAGGTTCTCTCTGAGAGGCTTCCTAGGCACCAGACCAACCTGAAGCGCCACATCCACAGAGGAGTGGATGTTTACTTAGGGATACTGCAGGTAGAGCTTCGAGCTGAAATCCTCGAGACCTGAGAAGCTGTTCCTTGTTTTCTGTTTTAAGCAGAAATCTACACATCCCCATTTATCCAGTGTAAGCCTTCTGATATTAGATTAAATCATTTTGGTGGAATAGCATGCACTCCATAATGAGCACCAGCATGAGCAAACAAGTAGCCACGGTTGACCACTCCCAAGGAGCTTAATAATGTAATGGGTTTTTAATTTGTCCAGTTTTTGTTCTGATATCTTCTGCATTAAGAGATAACATTTAAAGGGGAGGTCATATGACTGAACGGCGAGAGCCAAGTCCTGATATCTACTGGTACGTGACCTCTCCTCTCTCTCTGTCTCACTCCCTCTCTCCCTCTCTCTATCTTTCTCTCTCTCTGCCATGAGTAATGACACTTCTACTCAATGGCTCCACTGAAGGAGGGATGAAGAGATGGCGCAAGGGAGAGAGGTGTGCTGGGAAGATAAGCAAGGCAGCCTTGGGCCAGTCGAGTTGACCTGAACTGTCAGCTACTGGCATGTGTTTGGCTTCCAGGGAACAGAAAGAAAACAGAGAAGGCAGAAAAGGGGGACATACTGTAGGGCCAGAGAGAAAGAAATGTCGAGAAAGACAAAGAGACAGAGAGGGCAAAATCCACTTGGCTATTAGAATGTAATTTTAGAGCCCAGATTTAGCTGTATTGTTTCACTGGAAATTCAATTACACAGTGTAAAGTGTAGCCTAGCATTGAGTTACCCTCACAGGAACCGAGGATATGGACCACGGCAGGATCCCCCCCTTGTGTAATCTCTTTTACATATTTCAACTTCATATAACCTAAGTTGTGAAAGAAACTAAGAAAGGAGGGAAGAAAGAACTCAAGAAATGGGAGAAATTCCTCTCACACATCGACCAAGTGCAAGGGGTGGAGAACATGATGGATATGGGAAATACCTTACGGGTTTCTTTACAGTGCACCCTAGATATTTGCTTCAGTTACAAAAAGGACAATGGAATAGGAATGGTGTCGTTTATTAAAGAAGCTAGCGGGCATTGTACCATTCGTTCGGCGACAATGAAGATCTTTTTCAGCCTGGGATGACTGGGTACAGGGAGAAGCAGGGTCATGTCTCACCAAAACATGATGTTTGAGAGAACAACAGGCCGAGCAGATGCCTCATTAAAAGACAAGGAAGAGAGCTGAGGAGACCTGTAATTTGCAGGGGCTGCAATTGGATAAATATATGAGCCCTCACGTCTGCTGTGAACCAAAATTACATTGGTTCCAGCTGAGCTTGAGGCACTCATACACAGGAATGTTCCAGAAATGCCTCTGCATCTATTACTTTCATAAGCCCTTTTTTCATATTTATATCCCAACTTAGCGGAGCCCTTTTGGTTGTCCACAATCCACCAACCTCATGAAAGGGCATGAGGCAAATAAATATGTGGACTGGTCTTGGAACAGCTGTTTTGGGGGAAATGACTGCCTTCGAATCAAGAAATGGCATTATGAATAGATTTGTTCTGCTGCAACGAAACTGCTGTGAAAATAGAAATGACCAGCACAAGTGGGAGGCTATCAGATCCAGTCCTTGTTTCATCTCCCCTGCTCACTGTCCTCTCCCGCCCCCGTGCTCTCATCCCTCAGCCTGTCTCTGTGAGGTCGGGCTCCGCTGCCTCAGTCGGATCACGAGACCTGTCCCTTTGCGTCGTCCCGTTGCCCGGCCCTTACAAACCAGGCCCGTCTCCATGTTTAGTGTGGCGTCGGAGCGAGACGTGAGCCTGTCTCAGGCTCTCTGTGGATCTTCAGCCTCTCCAGACCATGTGAAGACAACCAGCTGTTAGGAAAACCTCCTCTCCACCCCACCAGGCCTCCACCTCTTCAACCCCCTCATCCTCTTCTCCTAGCCACTCTGCCTCAGGTCCCCCCCTCCTCCTCCTCACCGCCCCCCCCACCCCTTTCCTTGAGTAAAGAGGTGGTCACAGAGAGCTTGGAGGGAGATGATGGTTAGTACTTTCCACGAATGGTCTGGTCAGGGCCTTCGGAAAGAGTCCTGACGGTCTGGCAGGTTACACCAAGTGAGTCATAAGACCTGGGCCATATGTTTGAACAGAGAGAGGAGGTAGAGAGAGAGAGGAGGTAGAGAGGGAGAGAGAGGGGGAGAGAGAGACAAAGAGAAAGAGAGAGACAAAGAGAAAGAGAGAGAAAAAGAGAAAGCAAGAAGGAGACTGAGGGAGAAGAAAGTCAAACAGCAGCAGGGGAGGCTTTGTGTCTGGTGTCCTGGTCTGACTGCGTAACCAGTGACTCAGAGTTATGGAATTATGAATGGGGGGGATAAGAACATGAGATCACAAGCACACGTGCGTGCGCCCACTCACAGTACCTATAGCCTCCCAAGGCTTCTTCATTTTCTGTGGTCTTAATCAGGACATCAAGGGAACTATTGGGTCCTAGGGGTGAGGTGGGGGCGGGGGCAGAGGGAAGGGGAGGCAGGAGGAGGAGACCACAGCCTCACTTGATCTTGCCCTCCCCCAGACAGTTGGATCTGCTAAGTGACCCCCGGGTCTAATGGAAAGACCCCATCAGTGGTGTCTAAAGGAGACTCTGTCTCCAACTTCAGAGGGAACATTTGATCCCCTCTCATCTTACCAATAACAGAGCAACAGTTTGATAGCTTTGATTTATGGCAAACGCTGTGTTATCAAAAGACCGGCTCCATCCAGTTGCGATGCCTTTTCATACCAAAGCGAAAAGACCTTCCGATGAACTCGGGATGATGGGAGACTGTGTTCTCGATCGGCATCTTAAGTCAAGGGTACACGCTCTGCTCTCTCCTCGTGTAGAGTCTTGTTAGGATCCTACACGGCCAAAGTAAACCGTCCTGCGCCTCGAAAACCAAATTTCACGAACGAGGAAATTAAATCCAGCAGAGTCCTGTAGGCAGAGATGGGGGGAAAAGGGGAAAATATGACCACGGGAACGTCTGACTGTCATCATGATGACCTGAGAGTGGGCCTCAAAAAGGGCTCCCTCACCCCTTCCACCTCCTTCCATCCTCTCTCTCTCTCTATCTCTATCTCTATCTCTCTCTTTCTCACTCTATCTTTCTCCCCATCCTTGGCACTCAGACCTGGGAGAGGGAGGGGGGGTGGGGGGGGGGTGACATTGGCCGGAGCTGGACTCTACAGCTCGACTCCTCCACAGACCATCTCAGCTAATCCCTCACACACTGACTCCATATTAGAACACATGCTGTACTGGCCAAGGAGCGAACAATACGCTTCATTGTGACCTTTGTGTCGATGCGTAGCAGACTGTGCCTGTCTGCTTGCCTGCACTGTCCTCTTCTCAGAGTTTCCACTCAGACATCTTAAGCTCTGTCTCTATCAGTTATATGTTCTATGGGTCTTTGTACCCAGCATGTCATTTCATTTGCCACCGATTAACTTTACAAGAGCGCATTATTCTGTAACCGTTGAACCGAACTGTCGGCGATGTTCAGGCCTGCGTTCTGAGATGGGAGGGCGGGATAGGTCATCTCCATGGTAACATCCGTCCCACGCACCTCTGTGGCTCGTCAATCAACCACTCGGCGCCCACAGCCAGGCCTTGATAGGAACACCTCCTCCGTGTCTCATATCTGAGGCATTGCCTCACCCAGACGGCTGCCATGTCAGCTGAGAACGCCGTGACCTCACCCTCCGCCCATCAGGTTTCCACCAGGGGGGTTGACACACACACACACACACACACACACACGTCTCTTTGTTGCCTTCTGTTGCTGTATTAAAGGACTTTGTTTACATGTATATGCTAATGAGGGACTGACCTTGAGGAGAAAGAAGATTCTGGAAAGAATCGCTCACACACACACTCGCATACATACACACGCGCACACACACACATACACTTATGCTAGTCTGTGGCTCGCATATGGTCTGATGTCATGCCCTTTTTTTTTTTGGTAGCTTTCCCATATCCAGAACTGTAACAACAAATGCTCTAGCAACTGGGCTTTCTAACACATGCCAACAAAGTATTTGTCTCCTGAAGAAATTCACAAAGAGTAACTCATTCGCCTTACAGAATTTCACACTGTGCAGACGACTCCATTTATATCCTGCCACCCCCAGAGCAGTGTGCCATTAAACACACCATATAATGCGGTTTCAAATGAATTGCATGGTTTTATATTGCCCTATCGTTTTTTTTACGACAGATTCTAAATCCCGCTAAAGTAGTTATTTCACTAGGTCTGGGTTATGTATACTGTATTGTACATTGTATGTCAGTCAGGGCCAGTTAGAATAAATATACAGTGGCCATTTCAACTCTCAGTCATGTTGTGAAGAGTTAATAGCATAATAGCAAGAGGTTGTCCCTAAATGCCAACGTTAGAATTCTGAGGGAACATCTGACCACAGATGGCTAGGTCAATCCTAGGTCATTACTAGATAATGACTAGAAAATGAGTGATTGGAAGAGAATTGCCAGTATTTGTATAAAAACTAAAGTGTACTGTGACAGCTTTGCATTTTGCCAAGGATGGGGAATTCATACTTAAGCTTTATGAAGTGAAGATGGTTGTATCATTAAACTCTGGCTTGAAGGCTCCTGTATCCATCTCTACATGTTTAGTCAAACAGAAAAGCATGCTGGGAAACCTGTCACTGGATACTGTGTAAAACGCAGAGATGAAGCTTGTGTTGGAGGACAATTTGATGCCACGACTGTACCACTAATATTCAGCAGCGGTTAGTGGTATTAGTATAAAAGTTAAAGTCATCATCTTTTTTCGCTTGCTATACTTAACTGCATCGTGGTAAAAGTATATTGAATTGTAACCTTTTTTTTATTATTCCATGATCGGAGAGTCACATCCTATCCCAGCCTGATTTGGCAGCAACTTTTGAGTCACTGCTGTGAGTGTGCAAAGCTGGATACGTGCAGACAGAACAGCCTGTTACCGCCTGGGGGATCGTGAGATGAAGGGACCTTGTTGATCTAACAAGCCCTCTTTCCTGTGTATTGTCTTACAGGTCAGGAGACAAAGTCTGGTCTCCAACGGTTATTGAAGATGGCAAGACAAGCCCGTACATGGCCACGCTGGAGTCTGACTCGCAGGTATGAACTTGTTGTTTGGTTTGCAAAGACGATCCATGGATAGGGTGATCAGACGTCATCCAATCAAATGTTGCTAATGCGTTTTTCCCATGATCAAGATAAGATAATGGCTCATTATTAGCACGTAGGCAAAAACTGAAATACTGTGAAGCGTTGCTTGTTTTCTAAGAACAGAGACGGATATCCAAGCAAGATGAGCTCTAGTAGTGGAACTCTTCCTGACACTTTCAGAGAATCTACTGAACAGGGAGAAACCCAATGTTACCAAAAACCAACAATGAGAGCATTGTGGTCTAGACATTTGAGAAATGACCGGTCATCTTGTATTGTAGTCCGTGTTAGGCCTATTTCAAATGCCTCCATTCCCTTCAGGATTCTCGTTGGCTGGTCTGAATGGTGACAAAGGCCTGAAATGAAATCTGTCAGTCAGTCCATCAATTGAAGAGCGACACCCGACACAGAAGACTGATATTAGGTTCCCCCTCAGCAGAAATGCTGCTATACATTTGAGTAGAAGACTTGTGGATGAATAGGTTTCGGATACTGGTTTCTAGTGTCTGGGAACAGAGATTTGAGTCCTCTTTGTCTTTTCAGCAAGGACTCCAAAAAGACTTCACGGTCAGTTAACTTTGTGGTGGTCAGAGTACAATTCCCTCTTCTGAAGATCGAAACTGTAAATATTTGGAATGGTTAAGGGTTACTTGGCTGATTTATGGCCCATGTAAATATGGTAGTAATAATGTATAAATCTGCTCAGTGATGGATGAGGAGAGGGACGACCACATTCAAGTCTCCAGACAGGCAGATTCCCCCTCAGAGGATCCTGGGAGTTGTAGTATTTCACCATCTCAACACAAGCCTGGGTCTTGTCTTGATTTAACGTCAGGAAATACCAGGCCTGAGTGAGGGGAACCATCAACTCTGTATACACAAACAGAGTGGTGACACGCAACCTATGGCTGTGGTGTAATCCGAGGAAGCCGAGTTTGCCCCTCTCTTTCTATCCCCTCTCTTCCTCTCGCAGCAGAAAATGGAGAGTTTGAGGCACTGTAGATCTTATCCAGCCCACAGCGTCTCGCTAAAATGCCTCGGATGTCTTTTTTATAATCAACTGAATCTCTTCAGTTACATGTGCTTTAGACTGTCCCGTGTTGACATGAGAGGCTCCACATGGAGGTCAGTGATCAACCATGGCCAGTTCCTGCTGGGGCCTTACACAGCATACCTTGAAGGAGTCCGCCGCTATCAAACACAATAGACACATTACACATGGCTTTCCTCTCCAGTCTGACTGGAAAGTCCGACCCCGCATCCGGGAATGAACTGTGAGCCAGCAGGAAGTGACATGCGGATACACTGGCGGTTGTTTCCTTAAACAAGAGCCATGGGAGATTCTCATGATGTTCAATGAGTGAACCTGTTGGATATGAGTCCGACAAGTTATGACAACAGAGCTATTTCTGTCACTTTCGCTTTGGAAAGAGGGGGAACTCTGGAGGGAGGCATTCATTATTTCCATGGCCTCTTATTGTTAGCAGACACTGATATCCTCAGTTTACCAGAATTGATGATGACTTACGATGAAAAAGTCATGACATTTCGGGGGAACTTCAAATAAATCAATTGTCAATGTGGAGATTTTTGTCCATAGATTCATTCCACAATGGCACATGAGTGGGATAGAAGCGATGTGGCTTAGCGGTGATGGGCCTTGGAAAGTATGGGGGCCTGAGAATGCGGAAGCCCCTGTTGGATCACACGTCACCAAGGTTCCATTCTCAAGCTGTGCAGCCAAGCTGGCAGGAGGCACAGAATTCTCTCTCTCTCTCTCTCTCTCTCTGCTCACATTTATGAGAGCTGACAGCTCGGTGCTCTGCATGACTTAAGACTGTAATTCTCTCGCTGCTTGGAATTTGTTTTACTTGAGAGAAATCTGTATGATACAGGATCTCTTTTATGAATGGAGCACGTCTCAAGTCTTCCAAGATCTGTCAGGCGCAATCCTCTTTCTCCTCGATCGACATCCCCAGTATCTTAATGGCACTGTCCAATAGCATCATGGCCAATACATTAAGTACAAGGTTATTAGAGTCAGCTGTACATATGTGTGTGAATACCATATTGTGTGCCTGCTGTCTGCCAAAACTGTTTAGTGGTTCAATTAAAATGTTATCCCCTGCCAAGCACATACCAACGCACTTCTATTAAAAGGTCTCTTTCAGTGGGCCACAATCATGCAGGGCCATTTAGCTCGCTCACTTGTGACCCCACTTATTTGCTTGTTTGTGTGCAGCCCTGGATGAAGTCATTTACTAATCAGGCGGTAATCCCCCAGAAACGGCCAAGTCTGTATTTGGGTTGGCCCTCTGAGGGCGCCCCTGCCTGTCAGCACGCCAGGGAGCGGATGGGGTCGTGGAGAGCACTGTGCTGGGCCAGCCAGTCCACCGGCTGGCTCCCTCCCTCCTGCCAGAGAAAGCAGGCAGGCAGGCAGGCAGGACCCAGACCAGCCGGCCTCGCTCCCCACACCCCAGCACCCTGGGATAGGACCAGGGACCATAAAGGGCTGGTTGTGTTTGGTTAGCAGTGCAAAGCGCCATGTGAAAAGCCTAATTTCTCTGTTCTGGGACCTACCATAGGGAGTTTGAGGGAGGTATGGACTAGCAGAGAGAGCCTGGGGGAGGGGGAGAGAAGGTAAGGATTTGGGGGTAGACTGTCCGGTAAGGAAGGCTAAGGGCTTAGTCAAAGGCAGACATATGATTTCAATTAGGCCTCAACCCCTCCTTCCCCCCCCCCCTCTTCTCCTCCTCCTCTCCCTGACCAGACTACTGAGGTGAGTGGGCTCTGAGGTACCAGCAGTAAATTAACTGCGCCCCCCCCTCCCTCCAGTCTGTATTATAAGAGGAGCTTTTAGCCTGGGTGATGGACCCAGGGGGGCTACTGTGGTCCTGTATAAATAGACCCCCACTGGCATACATGTATTCACACACACACACACACACACACACACACACACACACACACACACACACACACACAAACACAGGGGTTCATACATCCACCCAAACACAAACACGCACACATGCACGCTCCTGCATACATGCACACCCTGGCTCTGCAGGCAGTCACCCAGATCCTTCAGACCATGCTTGGCTGCCATTGTAAAACAGGTCAGTGAAATTTGACAACGTTCAGAATTTACGAGCAGACAGAACTGCCTCCCATAAATTGCTTTGTCTCTTCTTCTGGAGGCCCGGCAGGGAGAAAGAAGCAATGCAGTAGATCATCTCCAATCACGATCCAATAGTTCAAGATTCTTTGTTGGAGAGTTTGTGAGCAACAGAAGTTAGGTTCATTGGATGTTAAAACACTGTGCTCAGACATTGCGTGGTCATAGCAATGCGAAATAAATGTTGCCTTCATTCGGCAAAACAAGATAAGGTTACCAGGTGATTTACTAAGAGATTAGATATGACACTCATACAAAAGGTGTGCAGCAGAGGGGGAATGTCACCACGAGGTACCACCGCCATTATATGAGTTTTAAATGTGGCATCTTGAGAACCACCACAGCAGCTCTGCTCAAGTAAAATAAATCACATTTAATGTGGCGACTGGCTTGCGCTGATTTATTTAATGAAAATAATGGTCGCTTCAATACCTGTGAGCGACTTGAAAGCACTTACAGTCCCTGAATGTTACCAAACCGGCATTTTTACAAGCTCGGCACCAGATGTTCTGCCTTGTAAATATGCCGTTCTCTCCAAGCAAATATCTATCTGCAACAGGCGCTAGGCTGGGGAAGGGCATGAAAAAGCAGCGTGCTGAAACGTAAACGTCCGTCTGTGCCACGGAAGACGGTCTGAAATGTACTTGTCCCCCCCCCCCCCCCGAAAAACAGAGCGAAATGTCCTCCTCATTGTGTTAATGTGAAAATGGTTATGTGAAACAGACAACAGTGCAAACAAAAATCTTCCTATTCCTTTGCTTTGCCTGCCAGATGGTGACAGATTTGATATTTGCCTTCATTAAGGCGTTTGGAATTGCCAGGGTGTTTGCCAAGCCTTTCAGCAATTCGGTCAGTTTCCCTTGAGCGAGATTGAGACTCGATGATCCCTCTCTACCCAGCGGAGAGGGAGACGAGAACTGGAGCCCGTCCACACGTCATGTTTACACAGATTAAAGAAGTCATGAAAGGAGGACGTTTACTGTCATGTCACTGCAGGAACACTCTGTAAGAAGATCCTCGCTGATTTTGATGCTCTCCTCCCTTCTCTCATGTTGCTTCCAAGACGTGCAGAAGCAGATCCGCTGGCAAAACAGTTACTGATGCTTATCAGCGGAGCGAGAGTGGGTTCGCCCAATGACGAGTGCAAAGGAAACGTAAGGAGAGAAACGGACGACTGGAGGCCAGAGACTCACCCTGACAGACCTCCATTTGTCACCTACTTTAGAGCTGTTTGTCTGGGAGGGTGGAGTGGGCAAGGCGGGGGTGGGGGGGTGGGACTGGAGCTGGATAGCCTGGGGTGGGGCTGTCTAGCGTGTGGTGCTCTGGGTGTCTGAAGTGGGGAATGAGGAACGAGGGGCAGACATGGGTCATGCCCTGAAGGATGAGGGGGTCTGGGGTCGGAGGGTTCGGCCTGTCAGGGGTGGGGGGGTGGGGGGGACCTGGGGGGAGGGGCTTGAGATATGGCCCAAGTCCAGTCCCTGTGATGTGGATGTGTGTAGGCTTGGGAGGGGCTGTGTGGTGATTAGAGAGATGGGCCGTGTGTGGGTGGTCCTGGGTGAGGGGGGAGGGGGGGATGAGGACCATGCAGGCCACATCTGCTGAGATGACTGTTCTGTCTGGAGAAGCTATGAGAGCTCCCGCTTCCTACTGGGAACAAACACACACACACACACTCTCTATCTCTCTTTCTCTCTCAACATTCCTAGAATGACAATGGATGTCTCCAGTTCTCCCATTGCACTACTTGGAACAAGTCACTGTGGTTCCTGATCTGTTTACAGTAGAGTTTGGGAGGAAGTCCAAATCAGCTACTTCAAACTGCTTTCTGGCTCCAAAACAGAGAAATAACATACATGTCTGACTGTCTCGCATGGCACAATATATAATGACATCATCATAAAACACACTCAACTTTATCTGAAGTCTGGCAGGCGAGGTGGACTAGCTTGCACGCACGCACGCTACAGTATCTATGGTAAACATATCTACACTCTGATGTCTATCTGTTACAGTGTTTAATCCTCTTTGCAAACCTGAACCACCTTTGCCTAAACACCACCATACCACAGACATTTTAAGAACCAGTCATTTTGTTGGACCCAAAGCCGGTAGAGACGGGGCATTTGAAACAAGGACACGTCTTCTAACCTCTCCTCCTCTCCTTGGTTTCCCAGAACTTCCGTCCCATCAGCAGCGGCTCCAGCCGGAAGCCTTCGTACACCCCCGAGACCCCGCAGCTCAGCCACGCCAACGGCAACGGGCACGGCAACGGCTACAGCAGAGCCAGCAATGGGCAGTACAACGCCCCGGCCAGCCTGTACAGCAGCAACGGCAGCAGCGGAGACCGAGCCCTGCCGAAACAAATGGGAGGCCTCAGCCTCAGTGCCACGCACAGGTCAGCCTCACAACATCCACACACACACACACAAAACAAATAAGCATACACCCATACGAGTTACACGTGCACACAAACACACACACACACACGTCTACTTGGACTGGAAAAGCCATTTGTTATGGCAGGGGGCCCCTCGGGAGTGTGATAGATGTGTGTTCAGTCCCAGGACACAACCTCTGGGGCAACGTCCCCCCACTCTGAATGTTCCACTGCCTTGGTCCCCTCGACCCTCCCCAATACTGTACCGTCACAGGCTGCCGTGGCAACGCAGGCATACAGCAGGCCTAACGCATGAATCATGATCCTTGAGGATGTTCTCGGAGCAAGGGGAAACGTTGGGCCCTGTGACGGGGCAGGGCTGTGCCGGGTCTGGGCCGAGCCTGCGAACAGTCAATGGTCTAGATCTCCTGTTTGGACTGGGGATTCCAGGGAGAAATGGATCAACCCGCAGACGTGGCGTTGGATCACATGATCCTGCGAGACGGGCCTTGTGTCTTGGTTCACGTGCGTCTGTCGAGCAGACTGCTGTTGCTGTTGTTAGCACGCTGCTAGCAGCACTGAAACGCTTTCATCAAACTGCCGCACGACGGCCATTGACATCTTACTTTTCAAATCTCCCCCTTCCCTGTCTTCTCTCTCAGCCCAGAGCCGCCTATGCAGTCCCCAGGGAGCCGGAACGGGTTCGAGGCGGCCGAGTCAGACGTCTACAAGATGCTGCAGGACCCCGAGGAGCCCATCTCGGCTCCCAAACAGTCGGGCTCCTTCAAATACCTGCAGGGCATCCTGGAGGCCGAGGACGGAGGTAGGAGCTCCCCCCTCGCCACCGCGCTCTGCGTCATGCATTCATGCATGGAGTCAGGTGGCTGAGCGGTGAGGGAGTCGGGCTAGTAATCTGAAGGTTGCCAGTTCTATTCCCAGCCGTGCCAAATGACGTTGTGTCCTTGGGCAAGGCACTTCACCCTACTTGCCTCGGGGGGAATGTCCCTGTACTTACTGTAAGTCGCTCTGGATAAGAGCGTCTGCTAAATGACTAAATGTAAATGTAAATTCAGCTGCATGTAGAAGCCATTCAACCCAGGGTTGACATATGGAACGTGTTTGTATATGTACGTTGGAAATTTGTGTTTGTATACTTTGGGCTAAATATTTTCCCCCGTGCGAGGGGAGTGTGTGATTCCTTCCAGCCGCAGTACCACGGTGTTGCTTTGCACGGCTCAACCCCGGCCGAGGCCGGCTGGCATAGTTTACCTTTTATAGAGAGAGGGAGCTCTGGGAAAGCTATGGGGATAAGGTGGGAAGATCTCCTGAGCCTGTTTATTGCAAAACAACCTTACAAAAGACAATAAATGGGAGAAATATGACTGTGTGTCTTTTCGACCACTTCACATTCCAAAGTCAGTCCGAAAGTTCAGACACGGTGTCTGAACTTTGAGATGTCATGTGATGTTCCCGGTGGCAGGGGTTGCAGGGGTCAGGGCTAATCCCTGAAACGAAAACACTGGAGGGTTCATTTCACATGCACCAGATTGTGTTGTAACAATCGGTTTACATGGGCAGCTTTGAGCATGTTCTGGAGATGCCTTCATTGGAGATGGGACCTTTTTGTGTCCAATATGTTCCGTTACATTCCAGGCATTAGACTGATCCGGCTATAACTTCCCCCTCGTCCAGGGCCAGTGCTTTGAACCGGGCGGTCCAAACAGACAGGATAATCCATGGGACAAGGCCTGCTTCTGGCCGAGCTACTCGAGAATGTTTTGGTCCAGTGCCAGTTCATGTTATTCTTTGAATTTGGTGCTAATCGCTAGCAGGTGTTAAAAAGGATTAAGAGAGGGAGAAGCCAGTAATGGTTTCAACAGAAGTAGATTAAACACCAACACCATACCGTCGACATCCTGTCAGGTGTCTGTTATGGCTGAAGAAGGCTTTGTTGACTGACATCGTGGTTCACCTAATCCTCTGTTGAGTCGGAGACACACCTAGGATCCACATCTATTGGATCCAGACTCCTCTCTGAAGCCCTTCCTGTCTCTCCATTGTCTCTCTTCAGTCAGTGTGAAAGACAACCTGGTTGAACCATCGCTACTGCCTGCGTATCAAAGCTCTGACCCCAGGCACAACGTGTCGAGGTTCGGGATGTGTACGTGCGTGAGGTAACCCTGTTGCTATCCCAGATTAGTTGGATGACGAGCACCTATCGAGTTGGGAATCAACAAAAGACGACCGCAATGGTGGACGCAGCTTGGGTTTGGTCCTCCTTCGTCAGAGGGCAGCTCCTGTTTTGAATGAGCTGGCTTCCCGTGGAGTTGGTTTCAAGAAAGAGAAAACACGTGAGGGCTTTCTGCTCAGAGTCCCACAGGCGCTGGCCAGCTGTGTTGGTAGTTTTGATGGAGGAGGGTCAGGGTGCCAGTTAGGCTCCTCCTGTTGCTCTTCAATCAACTGTCTGTTCCCTCAATTACTGGTCAAGAGGAGGCTTCAGCCTGGAGGAACCTGACCCCCAGGTCTAAGGTTGGAGACAACTCTATCCCAGACGAGGAGATGGCTCAAGAATCTCTGAGGGTCTTTGGGATCATTTAAGCAGTGACTAAAACCTTTTTATCTTGGCTCCTGACTTTCCGAGGTGGTTTAAGTGCATATTAAGTTGGTATAGATAGAGGTACAGAGTGTATCATTTTGTTTATTTCTAGAGAACATGACCCCCCCCCCATTTACCATTGGGGTTGTGTGGTGTAGTAAATGTCTGTACGACAACAACTCTGACAAATGGATGGAAACTCCTGTTTTAATGCACAGATAACCTGATCTGCAGCTTCAGGGTGGAACAAATATGCCAGTCCATCGTTAAGATATCCATCAAGTTAAAATGTAGAAACCTTGACACTGTAGAAAGCAACAGTATAAAAACTTCGATAGAGATCAATTCTGCCTGTCTGGTTTATAGGACAGAGATGATGTGATTGGACACGCACACACTTCTCAAATGATACACTGAAGGCTAAATACCGTTTTGGTCTCAGCCAATCTGTATTTACGGTCTGTTGTGAGTACAGCTCTTCTCCCATTTGTGGGAATATCATTAGAATTCCCTCGCAGCGCTGGCAATTGTGTGAATAAGACTTGAGATTGTAAAGCAACGCAGTATACAAATACACCTTCATTATTCCTCACGCTCTTAAAAAGTTCAAGCGGTGCCAGGTGGTTGGCGGGTGTGGCTACAGTGTATGGTCGGTGGCCTGCTGGGTAACAGCTCTCTTGGCACAGCATCAGTGGGCAAGACAGTGAGTGGTACAACCGAAGCCCAGAAGGGCCCAGTGAGATTGTAGCAGGCCAGTGTGATGGTCGGGGCTGAATGTAGGTAATGTTTGTTCCGCCAGCTGCCTCGGTCTCAAACTAATTGATGTGTTCCTGCCTTGGCAACCGGGAGAAGAAAAGCACTGAAGGGGTGAATGGACGGAGCGAGGGGAAAGAAGGGTGGGGAAGGAGATTGATGAAAGACAGAAAGAGGGACGGTGAAAGAGAGCGGGTCGGAGGAGAGCGGGCGAGGGAGGGGTTGGCACCGTGCCTGTGTTCCTGCCCTGGCCCCAGGTCCTGGGGCAGTGACACCTCCCTGTGAAGGGGAGGCTTGATGAGCGATGGATGTGGTGAACGGGAGCTGACCTCGGCGTTTCCCAGAGCGAGGTGGGAGGAACGCCAATCCCTCCTCACCTCCTCTCACCCACGGCTGACAAGTGCCCCCTTTTCCGATCGTCGACCTGGAAACCCGGCTTGTTTTGGAGTTGGTGTGTGCATCTACAGACAAGCCTTGGAACTTCACGTGTGTGTGTGTGTGTGTGTCCACAGGTGTGTCTCCCACAGATAGAATGAGAGGCCTGAGGTCTCCTGTCAGATCTCCCGTCCCCAAGCTGGGCAGCCCCATCCCCACCAGCAGCTCCATGCCCCCCCTCCAGAAACTCCCCCAGTGTACCCGCTGCTGCAGCGGCATCATGTGAGTACCCCCCGCCCCGACCCTCACCAACCCACACCACCCTCCTGCACCACCACAGCGCCTATCAGTTTGGGTTAGTGAGGCAGCTGGGAGTCCTGCTCCTTCGTACAGTCCTAAACAATCCGCTTACGTCAGGCTGCACCATAGCAGGTTATCGCTGAGTGAGTTAACTGAACTCTGTATCTAGAGGGCCTTGACACCAAGTGCACAGAACTCCGGCTCGACCTGCAGCAACAGGCCCTGGTTCTCACAACCAAAGAGGAGAAACAATCTCCATATATCACCTTTAATGATTAAACCCAACCCTCCACGCCCACACCTGCCGGGGAACTGAGAGGTGGCGGTAATCCCCCTCGCCGTGAAGGCACCCTGGGTAAACAGTGATGTCATCCAGGCGAGCTGGCGAACAAGAGGCTGCTGTGGAAGTGTGGCACAATGGGGCTGTTATGAGAGAGTTTACACAGGGCTTTTAGACTCTCCAGCACTTTATCTCCATGCAGCGCTCACCTTTAGACGGCTGTAACGCCCGATAAAGAGCTATTCAAAATCCACGACTGGTTATAGGGGTTATAAACAGAATTCAGGTCACTCTGATAATGTAAATGTGGTGGTGGTGCCATGAATGCAAGTCACACACTGGCACCAGTAGCCTATCATGTGTACTTGGGAGAAAAAAAAACCCACAGGTGACATCACAATACCTATTCAATCCTTTTAACATGCGGTTGGTCAAGTATTCAAATCAATCGATGCTGGTCTAATAAAGGCTGTGCTCTTGGCTCTTGTGTGTCCCTACAGAGGCACCATAGTGAAGGCCAGGGACAAGCTGTACCACCCCGACTGTTTCATGTGCGACGACTGCGGCGTCAACCTCAAACAGAGGGGCTACTTCTTCATCGAGGACAGCCTGTACTGTGAGATCCATGCCATGGCGCGCGTGCAGCCGCCCGAGGGCTATGACGTGGTGGCCGTCTACCCCAACTCGAAGGTGGAACTGGTCTGAGCGACGCAACGAGACGACCCGCCCACCCTCCCTCCCCGCCCGATCTCTCCGGCCTCCTGATTCCATCCCCTCGTCCTCCCACACGCGCCTCTCTCCCCCCGGGAGGCGCTCGATGCGCAGCGGCAAATTGGTTAAGAGCTTTACGGTCTGTTGGAGGAACGTGAGGGGATGCCGTACGATCACGACCGTACGCCTCCGATCCGGCTGTCGTCTTCCTATTCAATAGATAACCTTTTGATTTTATTACCACAGTTTTCAGTGGCTACTCATTTCTCATTTTCAAACTTGTGCTAGGATTGAATGCCAACTGTGAGAGGCAGATGGGAAGGCGTTTTAGGTCTGGTTTGACCTGTTCATATTTACACTACAGTCTGATATTATCTGTCTGATAAACATGTATTACAAGTTTTCACGCCTGCTGACATTTTAGGGTCTATTATTCTACCAAAAACAGCCTCTCTGCTCATAGCATTTGTTTAGCCGACTGATATATGATATTTCACGTGGGCCAACTCTGAGGTAAATCCTGATGGTAAATGGTAAATGGGTCAAGAAATAGACTTTCACCACTTCTCACTCGGTGGAGGACACCCGGATCTTTATGACGGCATTCCTGTTTGATACCAGACAGCTGCTGGTCTCTTCCACCGTGGAGGGATTCTGGGACAGGAGACAAAGATACGGAGGACGTCTAAACCCAGCTCCAGGATCTTCTAAGACGAACATGTGGGAATGATATTCATTTGTGAAAGTTTTCTGGCACACTATGTGCAGTGCAGTTCTTATTGGCTGGCTAGCATTTGTAAGGGTGATATTATTTTCCATGTATGAGTTAAAATATCTAGTCTGCAGCCAGCTCCAGTAATATACTTCAACATTTCCTGTGAGTGAAGCGGGGGGGGGGGGGGGGGGGGAGGAGTGGGGAGGGCATTTATGTGTTTTTGGAAGGTGACAGAAATGATCGTGCTGAGTGCCTCAAAAAGTTATTACTTAAACATGTGACCATATATCTCAGCTTGGAGAATAGCAAGCAGTGATCTGAAGTGGTAAGATGAATTGTTTTGTAGAGTCTAGAGTACTTTTGATTCAAAAAATAGAAAAACACAAACTGTCAGGGCTAATTCTGGTTGTCCACAGTGCTGGGACACTTCCCCAGTGTCTTTTGCTGTAAATTATATGAAATTTATATTGCCTTCATGTTGGTTTTCTAATTTCCTAAGTATTGTACATATTCTTTTCAACATGGCTGTCTTAACAAACATAACATGTCAGTCTTTCTTCACATGCTCCTTGTCTTTCAATGCTTGCCATGTGCAGGCCCAGAACCCTCTTCATGTCTTTAACTTATTGTTTTATCTTTGTTCTGGTTCTTCTACTCTTGTTTTTTAAGGTATAATAAAGCGAGGAATGTATTAAAATCACATGACTCAGCGCATTCTTCACAAACCCAGTATATATTTATGAACGTTTGAAGAGCAGAGCGTTTTGATGAGCACCCATTTCAAACCAAGGAAAAACACAGCACTTCCAGTGGTGAGGGCCTTTATTCTGAGTTATATCCTGCCTCTGACAGGGCAGTTTCCCTGCAGCGTGATGTCAGGTCCTCAGTTTGCTCTCCAACTCTCCGACCTCGTTCCCCCAACACATCCACTTCTTACAGACCTTAAATCGGAGCGTAAAATTGTCGCACCACAAAACCAGTTTCATGTTTTCACAGAGCGGCCTCTTACACTGTTTTATAGCCCGCTGGGGCTTGTTCTCCACATTTAAATTTGTAGCAGCGACCTTGAAGGAGTCAAACTTTAGAAATGTGACACGTGAGGACGTACACAGCACAGCCACTGTTCATTATATTCCAACTATAGCATTAAATAGAACTTACTTAAACGTTTAACTCCACAGGGAGTATGGGGATTTTCCTCCCTGTTTGCCGGCACCAAGTGTTGTCGAGAAACAAGTTGGCTCTTGATGTAACATAAGAAGCATGTGGTCGGTTATACGACGAATGTCAAGCTTACCATGCAGTTGGGATCCATGCCTCCCTGACTCAATGCGTTTGATTTTCTAATCGGAAACAGAAGGCGGGCCCTTGATAGGCTATTCTTTGTGCTTTAATAAGCTATTCATCGACCACAGTGACTGCATGGAGGAGGGAGGGGGAAAGGGGAGGACAGGCGACGGTTGTACATCGACTGGCATGAAAAGAGGCTCTGGAAAAGGGATGGGTGAAAGCAGGCTAGGAAACAAAGAGAGACAGAGGGAGAAAGAGAAAGAGGGAGAGAGAAGGAGAGAGAGGGGTAGGCAGAGGGGGAAGAGGTGTCAAAGTCATTCACTGAAATGATCAATTCTATAAAGTGTGATGTGGTTTAGCAATGTGGTAAACAGTTAGTGGCTGCACATTGCAGGGCTGTGAGTGTGCCCTAACAGCCATGGGTTGTATGGATTACATATGTGACTAATAATGTACTGCCAGTCACTACTCAGTAACCAGACTGCAGTAGCAAAGAACACGAAATTCTGGTTTCGAAGAAACCAATGCACATACAGTACGACGCTTGATAGCTCGCAAGGTTCTTTCAAACATGGACAACAGACGAACATTGCTTCAGGTGATGCAAGAAATGATTGTAATGTTTGTGATATCGTTCATTCTCAAAGGCTCCTCTCAGGAACTCCTCCACCCATGCACACACACCGCTAGGCCCGAGGCCAGTGTAGTTTCAATGGAAAGAATTTTTAGCTATGGTGTTTTAACTCATCTCAGTCACCCAGTGTAAACATTGTGTCAGGACTGGAGATAAACATATCCTGGTCTCTGGGTAACACTGTGTTTTGTTATGTGACCATCGAACCTACTTCAGCATTGGCTAGCTGTCCTTGATTATACACAAAGAAGAGGGCTTTCTTTCGTGAACGTAGCTTTCAAAGGCAGAAGCAAAATAGATGCGCATTTCCTTCATGCCAGACATGGAAATCACAAACTTCTGGAATGATTCAAACCTTATCGAATCATCCTTCATTGATCCTTCATCACAGTGTATTTTTTCATTGAGACCCAGTCATCCTGTCTGATTTAACAGCTGAACAAATCCATCTCCTCTTCAGATGCTCCGACAGAGATAAAAGCTGAAGGGGATCTGGAAAGCATCGGGTGTGTGGTTAGATGTGCTATCCCCTTTGCACGTTCCGCAGGGTAATTAATCAACAGTTTCAGATAGGAATGCTGCTTTTGCACTTGAAGTGGATGCTTGTCAGTCCTTTGTGCTTATGTACTGTAGCATGCTGTCAGATGGGCTCTGTTCCAGTCAAACACAGGAGCCATGTAGGCCTCTGTCACTCTCTCCATCTCTCTCTCTCTCTCTCTCTCTCTCTCTCTCTCTCTCTCTCTCTCTCTCTCTCTCTCTCTCTCTCTCTCTCTCTCTCTCTCTCTCTCTCTCTCTCTCTCTCTCTCTCTCTCTCTCTCTCTCTCTCTCTCTCTCTCATCTTAAACAGGTCAGATTCCTTTGTTCTCTCTCCCTGCTGTCTATGGTACCACCCTATTGTGTGTGACAGCTGCGATTTGTGGAGCTGTCGGACATACCGGCTGTAAAACCCCTGGGTTAAGTGCGGCACACACTGACACAGGGGTGCTACATTCTAGTCCCACTCATCACACACCAACAAAACACTTACATGATAAACACCCATCATCTGTTGGAGACAGGGTAGAGGGGGAAGTGGATGGCTGTCACACAACTGAAGTAGCATGACAGGTATTTCTTTGAGGATTGCAGTAGGGGTTGCATACCATGCAAATAACTTGAGTTAACATAACACTGAATATGGTGCAATGGGACAAGCCTCATAAGGGCCAACTTGAGTTAGGACTGTGTGTTGTGTTTCACTGGAGTGGATGTGTGTGCCTGTTCTGACAGTTGGGGAGTGATTTGTTTGTGAAGATTGTATGTTCTAGATGACCACTTCATCCTCTGAATGTTTAGGTTGTTCCAGGGAGTCGGCTTCGGGTGTTATTAAAATGGGATTGAGACAGAGACCCCCCCGTCCCCCCCCCCGTCCTGAAAACATCGACCCCACCCTCTCTCTGCTCCCTGGACACAGAACAGATGAAGATGTTGAATTGAAGAATGCCACCCCCCTGCTTTTACGGGGGGTTTCTGCCTGTGAGGCTTTAGCTTGGCAGGCTGTTCCAGTCTTGGAGTTTGCTCACCTCCCAGTTCCACTGGTCACATAAGCTCAGCAGTCACTGTGTATCAGGAAGAACGACTCAGGATAGTTAGTGTTGTTGTGAACACAAAACAGAGGAAATCTATTCAGAGCAGTGTGTTTACCTCAAGTGGCCAAATATGTAAGGGGAGTGGATCCTGAACTGGACCCTGTGAAGAACTGTAAGGCTGTGTTTACAATTTCTTGCAATAGAGTAAACCTCCACCTTCTTTAAACTGTTTACTTTATACTGGATATCAAACCAAACAGAGCTTGAGTATAAGAGACATTCCAAATCAAAGCTCAGACAACCAGACACAGTTTTATGGATGTTTTACTGCACAACTACCCTTGCTTCTTTTTTGTAAACAAAGCACTTCAAACGCAGGCAAAATGGACTGTTTTTGTAGAGATCTGCTTTAAAAGACTTTCCCTTCGCTATTGTTATGATTAGTGCAGGAGTAAATCCTGGGTCAAGTTTTAACGTTTTTTCCTCTCTCTAACAACAATTTCTATTTGCCCTGTGTCACACCCGTTGAGTGTCAAAAACACAGCCAAAAGTATTTTTTGGGTCATTGTTGTCAGGGCGGTAAGTCAGCATTTTCATGACATTCCTGTGGTCATTCTAAATGGACGGCCACCCTGGCTGGAGGCTGGAGTCTGGCGGCTGGAAGCTGGAGGTTGTGGAGTGGAGGTGGGGGGTAGGGGGTAGAGGGTGGTCAGGGCTGGGAGAGTAACGATCAGATGAGGAAACAGGAAGGTCCAGCTCAGCTGCATCAAACAGCAGGCCAGCAGTCAGCACACAGCCCTGGAGGTCCCCACTCAGAAACGACACACGAGAGAGAGAGCAGGCCGCATATCTCTCTGTCTCTGTCCCTCCCCGCCCCTGCCTCACGGCCTCTCTCTCCCCCCCGTCTTTCCCCTTCTCTCTCTTGTTCAGAAAACAACATGCTTTAAGGGTTTCCATGGAAACGGCACAAGAAAGTGCCACCCCGATGGGCACCGTGACAAACATGCCAACCGTGGGAGTGCAACCCCTGCCCGTTGCTGTCGCTGGGAGACAACGCCTGTTTTGTTCTGCCACAACACAAGCTCGAGGACACAGAAAGGCCCTGTTCAAAACCGACCCCTGATCCCTTCTCCGTGGACTCTATTGTGGATCTCAAAGGGAGTTGAACGATCCAAGAACGCTGCTACAGGTTCAATCTCACTCATTTGGCTGTCCGACCCCTTTCAGTTTCACTCCCGGTGTCTGGGGATGAGGCCAGGGGTTGGTTTTAGACAGGGCCATAGTCTTAATTCAATCATCTGAAGGGTCATGGACAGTCTAACTGTGAAAGGGTCTGCCTTCAATCGAACAAACTGGAAGGATCATCTGGAGCATGGCTTCCTGTGTGACTTGGCCATCAGCTTCACTCTTCACACAGTGAGCCGAATGTTGAATCCCACACAAGTTTGAAATGTGACCCGTCTAGCCTTGCCTATGTAACGGTGAGAGTATGTCATTCCTTTCAGAGTGATGAGTGTGTTAGTGTGTAGCAGTCATTTTGCTGCCTATTTTAAAATGACCTCCTCTACTCCCACGGGCAACCGTGGACCACAGGCGTACAGGCAAACGATCTCTGACTTGACATCTCGAGCAGACAGTCACACATGCACGTACACATTCTGTACAAAACACATCTCATCTGGCAGGAGCTGAAGCACTCTCCAAATGACATGGCCGGGTTAATTATAGTTTCAGTTAATATGACATAATGGCCAAGTCATGACCAGATGTGCTGGGGTTTCCTGAATACCGCCTGGGTAAAACTGAGTCACTGAAACATACCGTTTGAAAGCATGAGGTCATTCTCAGCCAATGGCGGATGCGAGTTGGAGGCCTGGGAGCGAGAGGCGTTGAGGCGCAGGGTGATGAAAACCTTCAACTGTTAGGATGCGTCAATCAGGGAGCGCCAGCAGAGGGGATGCTGGGTGATTATGGAGTGTCTGGGGGAGCCCAGGCAGAGAAGAGGAAGGCTGGGTTCCATCCTCACACAGGGGCTCCACAGGATCGACGTCCTTGAGGTTCTTATAAGGAACCCTCTTTTTTTCTCTGTCTCTCTCTCTCTCTCTCTCTCTCTCTCTCTCTCTTTCTCTCTGTCTGTCTGTCTCCCTCTGTCTCTCACTCACTGTATGTCTGTCTCTCTCTCTCTCTGTCTGTCTGTCTGTCTGTATCTGTCTCTCTCTCACTGTCTCTCTCACTGTATGTCTGTCTGTCTCTCTCTCTCTCCCCACACACAAACATACCCACTTACACACACACAGACAGGTATATTCCTCCCCTCTTGGCACTGGGCCTGGTGCTGGAAGGTAGCACCCCCTCCACCTGTTCCTGCAGGTGTTCAGCATACACACACCAGGTTCTCATCGGGGCTTTGGCCTGCGCTTCTTCTATCTCGAATATATATGATGACAGATTTGTATGCATCGTGCATATCTGCAATGAATCAACATCCTGTACAAGAGGGCATTGCTGAGAGACACAAATCACACACACACACACACTCACACTCACACAGCATTTCATGTGTAGAGTTTTTCATAGAAAAGTGCAAATTAAATTAGTTGTCTTGCCAGGCAAAACGTTAGTAGGCTGGCCAGATGAAACAAATCAATGATCTTTGGTAATGCACTTTAATCATACAAAGCCAAATGGCCAGTTGCAATTTTGAGTTTAGTCTCTCTTTTGTTTATTGAACAGTTGCACTTTGTCTAAACTGAGACCCCACTTCCATTCTGAGTCAGAGAGAGAACGACGAGAGAGGTAAAGGATGAGCGAGGAGGAGAGAGACAGACATAGTGAGAGCAAGAGAGAGAAAGGAGAGTGAATGAGAAACAAGGAGAGAGAGCAGGAAGGTGGGAGGAAGACAGGACAGAGGAAAACAGATCTGATTTAGATTAGGGATCAACTGAATAAAGTCAAGCTTTTTCCATTCAGATTGATGTGGGGGATGGGCAGACAGAAATAAATCATCTATGTTGTATATACAAAGGACAGCAACTGAATTCCCCTCATCCATCTCTCCGCAGGGATCCGACAGGCCTCCGTCTATGGGAGCCAGAGAGATGGCTACCCTGGCCCAGCAGCAAGCCCTGGACACTGGATCTGTCCGGTCCCTCACTCAGGGAAGGGATGGAGCTTTAAGAAGTGAGATAGAACTCACAAAGTGTTGACTCACTACCGACAAAAACCATACCAGAGAAGCCAGTACATCACACATCCAGCAAATCCTGGTCGGAATACAAAGATGGCTTCTGGGAGAATGTGTGTGTGTTTGGAAGGATGTGTGTTTCTGAGTCACTGTGTGGTTTTCCCCCACTGACATCGCACCTCAGCTGAGAGACACACAGTGGCCAGTGGTCCAGGGAGAGAGTAGCTGATGCCAGAGAGAACCCTGCCAACAGGGGCACTTGTTTGCTCTCCAACTGCTTCCCTGGGACTGCATTGATTCAACCCAGCTGCCAACCCCTCCTGGACATGAAGTCAGGGTTGGGGTTTGTTGGCAGTCCCATGAAACTGATCTATTTGAGGCGGATCTATTTCTGCTTTCAAGGAACCTCTCTTTTAGAGAGGTACTCCAGCTCCTCTGGTTCTCCATGATGTCATCGCAAGGTGGCTGAGCTGGATTTGTGTTACTTATCCAAGCAGCAAGCCCTGGCTTCCCAGAATCCACCTCAGCAAACACCGATTTTAGTTCAGCTTTAATCAAAGTTCAGAAGGAGGAAACCACACCCCTTGACTTTGATCGACCAATCGAAGTATTCCACTCACCTGACCCCCATTTGCTGGTCACCCACATGACTCAGACCACTCAATAGAAGACCTAAATACAACCATGATCTGCTGTCAGTCCTGTGTTTGTCCTGTCGGATCCCTCTCCACATCTCCCCGTCTGTGCTCCACCTCCCTTCCTGATTACATTACATTTAGCAGACGCTCTTATCAAGAGCGACTTACAGTAAATACAGGGACATTTCCCCCGAGGCAAGTAGGGTGAATTGCCTTGCCCAAGGACACAACGTCATTTGGCACGGCCGGGAATCGAACTGGCAACCTTCAGATTACTAGCCCGACTCCCTGACCGCTCAGCCATCTGACTCCCGATGTCCGAGAACCTTGTCTCCTGAGCCCCACGACGCCTGGCTCACCCCCAGGACTCCTCTGCCCGTCATCTGCCTTGAGGACTCCCATCCTTTATACATTCATCCATTCCTAGTATTCAGGAATCCGGTGGCTGAGCGGTTAGGGAATTGGTCTAGTAATCCAAAGGTTGCTGGTTCGATTCCCGGCCATGCATAATGACGTTGTGTCCTTGGGCAAGGCACTTCACCCTACTTGCCTCGGGGGGAATGCCCCTGTACTTACTGTAAGTCGCTCTGGATAAGAGCGTCTGCTAAAGGAATAAATGTAAATGTATTCCCTCATGTAAAACGTTTACCTGTTGTCTGCGTGATCTTTGAACTTGCAAACGATGCTTGGTTCCTGATAACAGCCTCCTTTGTCTGAATGGTCCTGAGAAGCTAAGACTCAGCTGGCCACTGGCCACTACACAGGGCCGCATCCACAACACTGGTTCTGGACCTTGACCTCTTTATCCACTCACAACCAATGAGACAGAGCCTAAACAAATACGATGTTCAGGAGGAAGGGAGGGGGAGGGCTGGGTGGGGGAACTGCAATAATTGGTGGAGGGTTGTCTGATAAGGAAGAAATACAGCAGGAAGGAGCTCCCAACGTGACCTTGGCATGGAACACTGGCATTGTTGACTTCCTTCGACATTCCCCCCGGTAACCTGCTGACCAATCACTGTCCTCCTGTCAGAAGACAGGGAAAATGAGCTAAGTGCAGCATATGTCCAAGAGAGAGTTCAGCTCCACCTGATCCAGTGCAGATCCGCTCATTATTCACAATCACCACGCTGCATATAGACAGCAGAACATTGTCTCATCGCTAACTCTTCACTACTTCTGTTTACTTATCGGGCATTTATATCAGAGAATCCTCAGCATCTCGAGTTATTTCCAAGTGAAAGTACTTAGTTTGTACACTTTGACATTAAAACATATAAAAGATGCTTTCACATGCTTTTTCTAGACAGCATCCCCTGAGCAGTATATTAACAAAGACATTGCCATGCTATTGCTGGGAGAATGTGGCTTTGTGCATTAGCTCTCCTATCATGTTCCACTTTCTCATCTGGACTGCAGCCAAAGCCATATTGCTGCTGGTTCTGAGGCCTGAGGGGAGCGGAGAGGAGAGGCGGCCGGCAGACATGGAGGACAAAGCTAAATGGAGTCATTCCCCGAAACAGAGGCCAACTAATTTGACTGTTGGAGTTGTAACCAATTACTCCCAGGCCACATGTTCTCAGAGCAGGGGCGTTGCACAAGGAAAGCCCTCTTCAGTTTCTCCAACAGTTGTCCATAAAAATAAAAATACATGGAAAAAGTGTAGTAAGTGTTATTCCATACAGCTCACTACTAGTGCTACCTCTAAAAGTACAGTAGGGGCCAGGGGCGAGGGATCACTCACAGTAACGGCCAGTTTACTAAACCTTCAGCTGAAGACAGGACACAATAAGAATCCTCTTGTGGACATAAAAACTGGGTTTCAAGATCAGAATCATTGTAATGATTGACATTGAGAAGCGTTTGACCCCCCTAATTAAGACTTGGACCCCCCCAAGTAGGTCGATACATTTATATATCGTTCTTACTGTAATCGTAAATATTACTTTACGCCCTGGAAAATAAGTTGACCCCCCTGTTTATTATTGTATAAATCGCACTCTGGGGATGTGGTTTGGGTGAGTCTGATGAAGAGGAATTAATGATGTGAGACTGAGTTGACGACACAGAGCGCTGCTGCCTCTGATCACCACCATCTCCCTCCCTTCCCTCTCTCTCTCTCTATGCCTCCCTTAGTTCTCTCTCCCTCCCTTCCTTTTTTCACCTCAACACCCTCTTTTTATGACTCCTTGTATTGTTACATGAAAGCACTGCAGGACCGTTTATTTATATATTTTTTTTTTTACAGATTCTTCAATAATACTACACGTTCTTAATACTTTCTGAACTACCTTTAAAGGTAACCTTAGAGGAATCGTCATTATAAATATGGCAACAAGCACGAGGCGAAAACAACATAAACGTTATCTTTATTATTGCACTTCCAACTATTAAGTGAAGCGACTGCAATGGTGGTTATATTTCCAAGCTACGTTCTACACACTATATTCCAAGATAAAGTAATTATGCAACATTACAATGCAGAATGTGGTTCATGATCGCTACCTGGTGGACATAATATTATCCTGCGTGGTTGTGAAGGAAGCAGCAATCTGTCGATGTTTGTGGGTGCCTCTGTCGTAGGACAGAAGTCCTGTCCTATTTCTTCTTCTGTTTATTGTGAGAATGAGAACCGAATTATACGTTTTGTTTGGTAAGCGGGTCTCTTGCATCTCACCAAATCCTTCATGCATTTGCTTTGCCATCGCACCTAACTTCCAAAATATGTAGTAGCACTCCCTTGCCACTAGATGGAATCCGTCCTTAATGTGTTCCCTGCATGGCCACAATATTCTATTGTTACATCCCTCAATAATTGTTCGTTTTTAGTTTTTAGAATATTAGATTGACAGAATACACACGTACAAAGCTAAGTGTAAGCAAGTACAAAACCACGTACACACACTCACACCCAAATACAAGAAATGCATAAAGCCAGTGTTTTTTCTTTCTCTGCAAAGCGACTCAGCGTCGGCCACACATCCTGTTGAGAACGAGAAGTGATGCCGTGCTGCCTGCCCTGGAGAGCTCCAGAGAACCTTGACCGTCCAACCACACGCTGCACTCACAAGAATGATGAGACTCATTATAGTGTTCTAGATGATGATGATGATGAACTGAAGATGAAGAGCAGGGCTTGAAGAATGACCAGTATTAATGCTGCGGCTGCAGTTTCGATCCTGTGTGCTGCAGTATGTGCCTTCGTGCTACAGCGCCCTGTACGCTACAGTAAACAGAACTTATTTTCTTGTGAAGAATTTTCTCAATATCTTCTGAAGTATATTTATCTCCCTGGAGATGTGCCAAGCTTTGATCTGTAGTACAATGAATGTCTCCAATGCAAACAATGACAAGTTGTATTCCGGGTAGGATCAATCTATTTCACTCTGATTAGGCACATGTTGTTCCTTCCAAGATGCCTCCTGAGCATTTTGTCTGTGATCTAATAAAGTTAAATCAACCTAAATGTAATTGTCTTCCTGCAGGCCCATGTGCCCATGCCTGCCAAGAGTAGACCATATCCCTATATTTTTACTCTTATTAAATGTATTGACTTCATTGGTTGTCCGTAAATGCACAGGATCATCCCCCCCAAAGATCTGTTTTAAATTACAGTGCTATTAAGACACATACAGTGTGTAATCAAAGTGTAACAAGCAGTGTAATAATATAGTTCATGTATTGTATGCGCCAACCCACTAAGCTAAAGGCTCACCACCGGCCAGCCTTGGAATTTAACCCTCCATCGCTCGGTGTCTAAGTCCTTCTGACCACAGCCACTTCCCTCGACAGCCAGGCCCTCCCTCTGGGGCCATCTGCGTGATTCATCACAAAAGCTATGATGGAGGACAGGCTGTGTGTGTATATGAGTGTGTGTGTGTGTGTGTGTGTAATAGGAGGTCAGACAAACTCAACTCAAAGGAGGAGGTTGACAGGTGAACAGTTTCCATACAAAGGGTTTATTTAGTATATCTCTCATGTATACATTGGCTATGAAAGGTGTGTGCGGGGAGGTGGGGGGCGGGGGGGGGGGGCCGAGGGAGGGGGGGCTGTGCTCGGGTGCCCCACCTCTACTCTGCCCCGGCATCTCTAGGAGGAAGAACAGAGGGAGAAATACACACTCACTGTCACACTGCCCTACATTCCTTTACCGGGGGTGGGGTGGGGGGGGGTGTTGGGGAAAGGGGTGGTGGGGGGAGGGTAGGGTAGGGTAGGGTAGGGTAGGGTGGGGAGGGTGTGGTGGGGAGGGGTGTACCGGTACTTGTGATAAACCTGGCTTGCACACCAAGAACGACAATGACTGAACACCTGTGTACATGCATGCATTGTATCTCTTAACCGTAAGCCTGAGGGACTAAATCACATGTACATCTGTGTGTGTGTTGGTTTGTGTTCAGAAGTAAGCTATTTCAACATGGGAGCGTAAACGTACTGCAGCCTCACAGTAACACATATGAATGACTAAATTGCCCATTCTACTTAAAAAAAAATGGAGAAAAAAAATCACTTTCTATCATCTCTCCCTATCATACTTTCTCTCTCTTTCCTATTTCTTCCTTTTGAAAAAACCATTGAGGGAAAACACATTGAGTCTTTGGTACACAGGAACACTAATTTCATTGGCTGTGCAGAAGCTCCTTAGGAATGTCGGACGGGAGATCTGATTGGTTGTTCATAGTGTACCTGGGAGGGTGTCACTCAGTCACTCGTCCTCTCATGGCTAATCAACAATCACAGTTTAAACACATAGCATGCCCTTTCAATGTGTGTGTGTGCTTGTGTGTGTTTGTGTATGTTTGTGCTAATGTGTATGTCTGTATGTGTGTGTGTGTGACCTCCGTCTCTGTCTCTGTTCCAGGCCGGGAGAGAGATGCTTCAGATGAGGCCCAGGGAGGAGCAGCTAGGGGCCCGCAGCAGGGCTCAGCATCGCCCCCTCCCCCGCCCGGCAGAGACAGGGGGGGACTGGACAGTATTTACATCAGAGTCACAGTGGTAGTCAGTAAAGACCAGGCTAACTCCTCTGCCACACACACGACCCATGTGTGTGTGAGTGTGTGTGTGTGAGCGAGCGTGTGTGTGTGGAGGTTATGTGGACTCGTGGTCTGGAGTCTTGCCTCCTCCGTTGAGCAGGGCGGACGCGCTGCGGCTCTTGGTGGGTGTCCCGCTGCCGGAGCGGGAGAACTCCGTCAGGTCGTGGAGGGATGGCTCCCGGTACATGGCCACTACAGACACACAGACAGACAGACAGACAGGCAGGCAGGCAAGGCAGGCACACAGTCAGGCACACCGACAGACACACAGACAAGGCAGGCACACAGACAGACAGGCAAGGCAGGCACACAGACCGACAGTCAAGGCAGGCACACAGACAGACACACAGACAAGGCAGGCACACAGACAGACAGGCAAGGCAGGCACACAGACCGACAGTCAAGGCAGGCACACAGACAGACACACAGACAAACAGACAGACAGGCAAGACACACAGACAGATAGACAGACAGACAGGCAAGGCAGGCACACAGACAGACAGGCAAGGCAGGCACACAGACAGACACATAGACAGACAGGTAAAAAGACAAGACCGGCATTAAGATGAGGCCACATTAAGAGCTAGGACACAAAAGCCAGAACTAGACCACATTCACGTAGCCTTCAATACCAAGTCTAACTGGACCTGATAAGAATGCTCAGCGAGGCCCACTCACCTTTGAGTGGTTTCGGGATGAAGTGGGCGGCGGCCTTGTTCTTTTTGACGTGGTTTCCCTTCATGACCACGCCCTCCTTGTTGAGGCCCAGGTACCAGGCCCGCCCACTCTGCTGCTGTCTGTACTGCATGGAAGAGTAAGTCACGTAGTAGTTCTCAAACACAGACTCCTTAAACTTACACTCTGGCGTGAAGTGCTCCTGGGAGACAGAGAGAGAAAAAAAAAAGAGAGAGAGAGAGAGATAGAAAATGAAATTAATAAAGAGGGAACAGATGGAGAAAGACAGATATATACAATAGTGAGATAAGGACGGGGAGAAAATGATGGTAATGAGTTCACCCTGTCAGATGTGAATTGTATACCAGTGGTCCAATCTGATCCCTACATCCACACATCACCCTGAGTGCACGGGACATGCTGATCTCTCCTACACACACGCCATACACACACACAAACACGACACTGGTAGACTTGGATCAATAACCTCATTGACAAAGATCAATACTAAACCTCAGTCCGGCTCAAATATGGCCATGGAGAAAAGTGTACCTGTCAACACCAAAGAGAGTGTTGTATGATACACACACACACACACCTACGCACACAGGTCAAACATTTGCATATTCCTTATGCATGGGTCTCCATGGTAACGGGCAACTCCAGGAGAATACAAACCATGTATCAGTTCAAGATGGTTTTCAGGAAGAGAGACAGAGAGAGAAAGAGAGAGGGGGGGAGAGAGAGCTACAGATATACGCATGCAGAGGGAAGACAGATTGAGTGTCTGAGACATAGAGTCTAGAGCACGCCCAGTAGAGATGAATGGGGGAGGGCCCGGGCAGAGATTAAGTGTGTGTTTTCATGCCATGACATATGAACATGACATATAAATATGGATCGAATAATCCGCATAATGTGTACATGCATGTGTGCATGTGTGTGTCCGAGAGTGTGTGTTGCAGGCAGAGGGAGCTTACAGAGGTATAGAGGAAGCCCTCGTTGTTCATGGCCAGGTAGAGTTTGGTCTGGACCCCCTGGATGGCCACCACACGAAGTCCCACCGGAATCAGGTTGAACACGGCTACGACACGCAACGCAGGAACCAGAAAGGTCGGACGACACACGAACCAACATTGCGTGAGAATGTATGAAAACAAATAGAAGGGAACGCTTAATAGGCTATACCAACTGGGGCCTAACTAATCGGCCAATCAGATGTCGTGGAGACCTATTTCCAGTCATGTAGAACCACAGGATTTCCAGTATCAGAAGGCCTGCTGTCTTGTGCCCTGGGCCTATCTTCACAGGTCTCTATGCTAAGCCCTACCATGCCACTAGTCAGTGCAGAGCTTTAGGCTGAAGGTGGAGCAGGGGCCCTACCAAAGCTGTTGTCCTCGTCCTTGGTGCCATCGATGGTGCCATCTGCCTGCAGCCGCAGGTGGAAGCCCTGCCGGCTGGACAGCCTGGTGACGATGCCCTTCAGTTGGGGCTCTGGAGCAGAGGTGGCGTCCGGAGGGGAGGGAAGGGGGGGGGGGGGATGGAGGAGAGAGGGAAGGGGGATGAAGGGGGAAAGGAGGGGGGATGGAGAGAAAGACAGAGAAATATTGACAAGATGTCAGATTGGTGCGTACAGAAAAGATGCTCTGGTTGTCTGTGCGAATGGGTCGGAGGTTTGTACGTTGGGGTAGTGGGAGACGTCAATGGATGAGTTGTGCGATCTGTGAGTGCGGGTATGTTTTTTAGGAGGTTTCTGATGGAAGCCACTGACTTTGGCCCAGTATTACACGGTGCCTGGTTCCCAGCTGTCAGAGGCATGCAGGGACTAGTCCCCCACTCAGTGATCTGCAGCTGTGCTGCTGTGCTGCGTTATGACAGCTTTTCTCTATCATTCATCCTCATAAAAACAATCCTGAATAGGAACTGGAGGTGGACGGGTGAATGGCTATGGATTATGGCTTTGAGAAAAATGATTGTGATTATGATTCTGCTTAAAATGATGGTGGGGATGTTGACGAAGTTGGTGGCGATGATGAGGAGGGGTGGAGGAGGGGCATGAAGATGACAGCTCTTCAGGCCAGTCGCATAAACAGATTCCTCTCAGTAGCAGACCTGGTGGTCGCCTTCTCTTCCGTTTCGTCCTCGAGCCAAACAGTTTGACGCGCGAGAACACGTTCAGCTTGCTCGGTTTCTCAGCCGTCCCTTTACTGTTACTGGGGCTGCTCGCACCATGGCAGGCAATCGCCTTTTTGCGCTCACTCGCCTGCCTCCTCTGCCGAATGAGGGAGCTGGCGATTGCCGCGGCCATAGCCAGCTTGGCGGCTTGGTGTGGCAAAACGTCCCGTGAGAAAAGTCCAAATCCACTCCTCACCAGACAATAAAAACTGCGCGTGGAAATCTCATTAATATCATTGTCTTATAGTATAACCGATTATAATCCATCGTAGTGTGCAGGTGCGGTGATTAAGTCATCCTGGGGAAAAAACTGGTCTGACAACCTGTTTATAACCACTGTATAAGCTTCTGGATGTCCCGGACAGATGAACCTCGCGCAGGCGGTGGGGGATCAACAGCTAGTTGAACTGGTTTCTTGTTGATCACTGCAGCTTCTCCTACGCGTAGGCTGCACCGACAGTGGTGCTCTCGCTCTCCGTGAGAAAAATGCAGTCGTCCAAATGTTTATCAATGAACCAACTCGTGGCTGGTGACCGAGGCATCCCCGCCGTTCACAGATCTGCTGCCACGCCTCTTACTGAGTACGAGGTGAACCGGGACTCGAGCCCTAAACACATCTAGCTTCGCGGAGGGGATGGGAGGAGGGGGGGCTCATTTTGGTGCAGAGGTTCACCTCCCAAACTCTGGGATGAGCTGCGGCTTGCGCGCGGGTCGGAGAGCGAAGCTACTCTGTCTAAAACAGAGTAAATAACCCACGGACAATGTTTAAGCCACTATACTGTCTTCTTCTGCTTAATAATTCTGAGAGAAAACACCGTCGTCCTTTCCGCGTCCAAAGGGAACAGAACGGAGAGCACTAACGTCGCCAAGGACTATACAGGACATCCGCTGACAGTTCACCGCTACCTAGGTAACTTACAGCCTAAATGTTAACACCACCGTCATCATCTTCATCCCCACCATAATCATCATCAGTATTCTCGTCGTGCTGTGCGTGTGGTAATCCCCCCACCCACCCCCAAACAGATGCACCAAGCAGAGACAGTGAATAATATCGTAACAGGCTAAAACAGTATAGGGGAGGGGGGGGTGAAAGACAGTTGTATTTGTAGTAAATATGTCAATAAGGTGTTGACATACTTGTGCAGTCCACAGCTGGTTCACCCTACTTAAAAGTACAGGACTTGTACAACTGTAAGTAGCAAGTAGTAGCAAACCTACTTAAAGTTTGAACACAGGAGTTCAGTCTGTATATATGTTCCTCCTGAACAGTCACTGGCCATAGACTTAAGTTCAACTAAATACCAACTTCAGCACCACGGACAGCGCTCAACTGGAAAGACAGCTGTTCGTTTGTTCTGGAGTTTATTGAATATAACATCAATAAAAGGAGCAAGCAACTTTGCAACTTTGCCATATATCATTTTCATTCTGTCAGATCCAACAGCAAAACAGTTTGAAAAACAGAAAACCAGTTACTATACTTTTGAAAGAACTGACAATTACCTGAAGTCGATCTTCGAAGAGGGAAAGTCATGCTTTTCGCTCGGTGAGCCACGAAGCCTTTTGGTCACTTTTAAGCTCTCTTTTCTTATGCCCAGTAAAAGAGAGACTTCCCAAGCTGAGAATTCTCAAAGGCCTCCCCTTCCATTAGGCCCGAGCGAGTGGTGGTGATCGGAGATCATTATAGAGCCAGGCCATTATAGCACAAGTCCATTATGACTTTAAAGGTTCATTAATGATTCATCTCAAGGAAAGCATCGCTGATCGAACAGAAACCAATAATACCACCAGCGGTCCCTAAGGCCCCGACCGTATAGGTAATAGCCTTTAGGAAACTTGTATACATCTGGACCTATAAAGGATTTTTGTAGATGCTGCCAAATGGCCTGTGTTTTCTCTTGTGGTCAAATTGACAGATTTATTGAAAGTCTATATTGTCAACTCAAGCTATAAAATCCATACACCTGAGTATTGATAGTATGCTGAGGTAGACAATATTCTGGACATACTATAATGCTACAGCTGGGGAAGGCCAATTATATTACCCTAGGCCATTTCTTGGTTTTAGACGAATCATCCGTTTAAAAACAGAAGTTGGTCTACCGTCCTCATCACAGAATTCCAAAGGACTGTAGTCACAGAGCATAGTAGGCCAAAATCCCAGTGAAACAAGTTGAAACTATTAACTTGATTGTTGAGAGCCTAACTAATCGCACCCGTGTTCTGTTCAATCTCCCCGCAGCCCTGTAGGTGACTGCTGTTACACGATAGAGACACTAGATGGAGTCAGTGTGCATACCTGGGTGCTAAGTGCTAAGAACTATAACATGGAGTGTGGTGTGTGGGTGTGTGCGTGTGTTTGGGGGGGAAAGCGTGACACAAGCCACCACATCTAGGGCAGGGAACACTCGTCTCATTACCGCCTGATGAGAAGCCCCCAGGTGGAGGGAAGGGAGAGCCCCATCGTGGCCGAGCACATGGCAGGTTCGGTGGGCAGCAGCCTTCCAGGCAGCAGGGGGGCCTGTGGAGGGCAGGGCTGCCAGGGAGCCGGCTGTGGAGCTGGGGAGCATTGAGAGACGTCCATCTGGTAGACACACCTCCATCTGAAGCGGAGGACTGCCCGTCCTGGGAGGCAGCGCTGGAGTTGCTCTCACAGACTGTGACCCGCTAGCCATCATCACTATCTCATACTTTACGAGATCAGATCTTTAATGTGTGTGTGTGTGTGTGTGTTTGTGTGTGTGGACGACACAAGTCCCATCGAGCCGCCATCTGTGGGCATCATTTTCTGATAGTTGGAGGATTGGCTTCAAGTTCTAAAGATAGCTCAGTGACAAACCACCACTACAAGACAACAGCATGTCAGCCAACAAACATAAATCGTCTAAGGGTATCAGAGACTACAGTCACACACTTCCTGTGTCGGGCAGTATAGTGATCGATGATGTTTAACTGTACACAGACGAAACCCTGTCAGTCTGTCTTTCTGACTGCCTTCTCACACCATTGCCCCCTGGTGCTCAAGGATGGGTAGCCTGGCTGGTCTTACTGTAATAACAATGAATGAAGAAAAATGACAGAAAATGACACCTACTCCTTCTCTCCCCTGAGATGAGAGTAATTAAGTGTTCTGGTATCTAATCAAATGAATCCTCCAGTTTATCTACTCTCTGGCCCCAACTGCTCCTTATTTAACGTTGTAAAACACAAGAATTAATTCAAATTTTAATTAGTTTGAGTCTTTATCAACTTAATCCCCGACAATAGTCTAAAAATACACAGGCTACTGATGCCCTGGGGAGATGGCTCAACCACACCTAACCCTGAGGGAAGGGGCTGTAGGAGGGAGGGAGATGAGAAATCCTGAGGAGGTAGAGAGAGGGGGATGGGGGAAGGGAGAGAGATGGAGGAGGGGAATAAACAGAGAGAAATCAAACAGAGAGAGGGTGGGAATGTGTGTGTGTGAGAGAGGGAAAGAGAGAGAGTCTCCTTTGCACCAAACTCAAGCATCCACCTCTAGAATATCATTATAGTCCTCAAGAGTGACATTTAAGCTAGAGCGCCACATGGCAAAAGTACATAACAAGAGTGTGGTTCATCTCTGCTAGATGTTGTGTGCTGACTCCTTTATCATGGAGATGATGAATCACGACAGATTATTCTTTTTAAGAGCTCAATATCACGTCAAAAGAAAAAGTGCATTATTACTCTAGCAGCGTGGCCAGTAGTGCGTTATTGGTTCTACACGCTTTTCTTGACAGCCACATTCTGCTGACGTCAGGTTCATGAATGAGCCATTCCCTTTCCGTCTCTACTGTATGCACGTGATGGGAGATCTCAGGCTACTCCCTTTCTGTCTCCATGGCAATGTAGTTTCCCAGTCTCCATTGCGGTGTTTCGCGTGGTGCCTTTAATAATGCCATAAAATACCAGAGGGAAATGTTTGGATTGAGAGTAGCGCATGTTTTCTGGGGATGTAGGCCTATGTAACCTACACATCTCATCCTGTCAACATAAATATGACTACAGATCAAACTTCGTTATTAAAACAGTCGCCACTCTCCACTTTTAACTAAATATGGTGGTAAAACGTTGAAATCCTACCATAATCGTAGCATAAAGCATACTTGCATTACAGTAATAAATAAATAACATGAAACAAAATATTATTGTCTTAAAGATGTGCGCAGTAATCTAAATTATCGGATCAAAATCCTGTGGGGTATTTAATCTTACCTTTGTTTGCATCTTCCTTAGGTTTGGACGTTTTCCCGCTCATAGAGCCCTCTGTTGGGTCTGGGAAGCTCAGTGGAAAACTTCAAACCCGCAGAAAAGCCGTAAAAATGGTACGATCTCTTCAAACCAAGGGTGGAATTCTTCTTTCCCTTGCGCTGGTGGAATGAAGAACAGTTCGGATCTATAGTAAAGCGCGCGCGCATACACGCTTTCATTCTCATGTACACACACACTCGCTAACACACTCGCTGTGTCTATCTCACAAACACAAAAACACATGCGCACAGGCTGGCATAATTCTGTTTTAGAAAGCATCATGTCCAATCCATCATTACTTTCTTGTTACATTTTTACATTTTTCAAGAGTCCAATATTATTGACGGCGATGAAGCAACGAGGAAGCTTACCACGCAGCATCCTCCAACCACGTTGGAGTACCGAGAGTCAGCGCAGTCACTATTCAACAACTTGGATGGCAACCAGCGGTTACGTAAATTCGTGGTGGGCAAATGAGGTGCAAGTATCAAGCTGGTAAGGGGCAGGACTGAACCGAAGCAAGTATAGAATGAACTGGGTTATTAGAATGAATTAAACTGGCCAAAACAGTTTCACAACACAAACTTTGCACTGATTTTCATATGAAATCCATGCATCCATTCATTGGGTTCATTCATAACAATGTGTCTGTTGTTCCTGTTGGTTTAGTGAATACAGTTTAATCAGTTCATCAGAAAACTGTTGCATGCCAGCCACCTGTTATTCGTTGTATGTCTTTGTATGGTGGTGACCAGTTGGTTTAACCGTGTTCCACTTCAGTTGTAGCAAGCCACCAAAAGGACATACTTCTGTGACAGTTAAAAAGGGACAATTAGTTTGTATCTATCACCAACCTTGACCCGTGCACCACAAAGATGCCCTCCTGGTCTAAAGGTGTACAGTTGAACTTGGTGAGTGGTAGACTGAGGTACAAATGCAGGACACATAGAGAACATGTAGTTCTTAATGCCAATGACTGCTGCTCAGGTCCATTAGATTGAGCTGTTGATTGCTTCATTCCTTTTATGTTGGCCCTGTGCCTGACCTGACACTTGACCCTGCCCTTTAGATTTAGAGCTCTCTGATTGGTGGAGATTATTTACGAGGGAGCTGACAGTTTGATGTGTATGGCACAAGGCCAAGCGAAGCTCTTGTCCATCAAAGAGTAATTTAGCTTCTCTCAGGAGGTTAGGTTACATGACGAATGGAACATGCCAACGTTTACGTAACACTCTGGAGTGCATTTTCCCTACAACCCATTTTCCATGATTTCTACAGAACTCCTTCTAAAGTAATTGAAATATCCATATTCTTTTATACTACTACAGTATATTACCATCAAGAGCAGTGCAGAGTGGTATCATGCTGTTGCCCCCCCCCCTCCCCACCTAATAAGGCTCAGCTAGAGAAACCTCAGATGACTGGTTGACTCATCATCTACTGGGCCTTTTGAAGGAGGACACTGAGTAGGCAGACTGTAGTCTGGTCCCAGCACAGGACAGTTGACCACAGCTACCCCCTTATTCACTTCCTGGGGCAGTAGACCCTGCTATTACGTTGGTCAATATTGAATGTGTTGCCCAACTATGTTGGCTACTCTTGTAATTTCATTTAGCAGACAATCAAGTTAGTACATCACACACACACACACACACATCCCTGTAGTACCCTAACAGGCACTAACCCACACAGGCACCCACAGGAATACACACATACACACTCACCCACACCACGTGTTTGTACTCTGTGCAAACAGTGTGCTGTACTTTGGAGTGTTTGGTCAGTTCAGTTCAGTCCTCTGTGGCTTCACTCAGAGAGGAAGTTTGTCAGAGCGAGGAGGAGAAGATGACGAACGTGTGTTTATTGGTCTTCACAGCTGGTGTGCTGCTGGGCAGTGGGATGGGAGCAGGAGAGTCAGGTAAGAAACAGGAAGAACATAAAGAAGTTAGGATTAGGGGTTTTGAATGACCTATACAGCGTCACTATCGTGGCACTGGCAGTCAACCAATGTGTGGTTTGATATTGCTTACGGTGACCATCTGAAAGTGTACACTTTTGATTGTTGGAATCCTGTTTGACTTAGGATATGAAAATGCTAATGAGTCTGACTCTGTGCCCGCAATACACTCTCTCTCAAATGAACACGTACACAACACACACAAATCTCTCTCTCTCTCTCTCTCTCTCTCTCTCTCTCTCTCTCTCTCTCTCTCTCTCTCTCTCTCTCTCTCTCTCTCTCTCTCTCTCTCTCTCTCTTTCTCTCTGTCACACCCACACACACGCACTGACAATCAATCACACACATCCACACACACACACACACACATAAACAGGGTCTGTGTTTCTATCTCAGCGGTCTGCGTTGGAAGTGCTGAGCAGACAGAAGCGCTTCAACACGGGGTTCATGGAGGAGGGTCGAGCGGGCAACCTGGAGAGAGAGTGCATAGAGGAGCGCTGCGACCTGGAGGAGGCCCGCGAGGTCTTCGAGGACACCGAGAAAACCGTAGGTAGACTGAAACGCGGCTGACCGGCGGTCTCTCTAGAGACTCATTTCAGAACCGATTCATTTAGGGTTATGGTTTCAGTGTGGCCTGGCAGACAGAAGCAATCCATAACACTTCTCTCATCTCTGATCTCTATTTTAGAGGGAATTCTGGGGCGCTTATACTGGTAAGTGTACTTACCTACTTTGGATTACCTTCCATCTTGTATTCACACAGTGGTAATCTACTAGTATGGCGCTGGCCTCCTGTCTGTCTGTCTGTCTGTCTGTCTGTCTCTGTCCAGATGGGGACCAGTGTGAGTCTTCACCCTGTCAGAACGGGGCTCGATGTACAGATGCCATGAGCGCCTACATCTGCTGGTGTCAGCCCGGATACAACGGCAAGAACTGTGAGATAGGTTAGACTCTAGGCCAATCACAGCCCCTCTCTTGAGTTATGCAGCTTCAGGCTATAATGATTATGTGTTTGACCGCTGTCCCTAATCCCTGACCCCTGACCCCATCCCAGAAATTGCCAGGCAGTGTGACAGGAACAATGGCGGCTGCTCTCACTTCTGCGTCGTGGATGCTCTCAAGCAGGCCGTGTGTGAGTGCGCAGCAGGATGGAAGCTGGCTCAGGACAAGAGGAGCTGTGAACCTCAAGGTGATCACCTGACAAGACAATTAGCCACTAGCTAAGCCTTCAGCCTTACTGCTTTGATGAACCACTGGATGTGAACCGTGCCTTTAACGGTGGTCCTCTCTCTGTCATGTGTGTGCTTGTGTCTGTTGTCTGTTTGTGTGCGTGTTTTTCTCTGTGTGTGTGTGCCAGGTGAATACCCATGTGGTCGTCTTGGCAAGGCTGTGACGTCCGCGCTGTCCTCCAGGTCCATCATAACCGCAACAGACAGGGACCAGGAGAGAAGCGCAGACTTCAACATGACGGAAACACCAGAGTCTTCCTCTGTTAATCTGACCTCTGAAGATGCAGGGCCAGAGGAAAACAACACCACAGCGCTCCCTGCTGTCGCGCCAGGGGTGGGGGACCTCTCGGACTGGGACTTCTACCCCACCCTGCCCACCATCCTGGAGAAAACGTCCTCCGACAAGCGCATCGTGGGGGGTAACGACGTCATACCAGGGGAGGTGCCCTGGCAGGTAGGAGGGACGACGAAATGTGTTCCGTGTTTGTGTGGAAGCGAAGGGGACGAAAGAGACGGAAAATGTGACGGAAAAATCGTTCAAAATCCGATCAAAATTCTGTCAAAAGTGTCGTTTCACTACAGTGTCCGTGAGTTCTAGGACCACATTATTATGTGGAAGGGTTCTTGGTGTTGACATACGTATGTCTATATCTGTGCTTGCTTGTGTTTGCGTGCGCTAGGTGTCTCTAATGAACCGGGTTACACGTCAGAGCTTCTGTGGTGGTGCTCTGCTCAGCGAGGTCTGGGTGATCACTGCTGCCCACTGTCTGACGGAAGGACAAGTAGGAATGTTCTTTGTCAGAGCCGGTCAGTGACTCTCACACATGTAACAACATATATTAAATGTCTATCTATGCATCCATCCACCCATCCATCTCTCCACCCACCCACTCATCCATCCATCCATCCCCTTCTCTCTCCCTCCATCCCCGTCCATCAGGGGAGCACAACCTGTTTGTGGAGGAGGGGACGGAGAGCGACCACACCGTGTCGGAGCACCACGTCCACCCTCGCTACGAGGCCAAGCGGAGCAAGTACAACCACGACATCGCCCTGCTGCGCCTGCACACGCCCGTGGTCCCGTCCGACCAGCGCCTGGCCCTCTGCCTGGGCCCGCGCGACTTCACCGAGGCCCTGCTGCGGGACGCCCCCGGCTCGCTGGTCAGCGGCTGGGGCGCCCTGCGCTTCCAGGGGCCCCAGCCGTCCGTCCTGCAGAAGGTGGAGGTGCCGCACGTGGACAGGACGCGCTGTAAGACCAGCAGCACCGAGCGCGTCTCGCGCTTCATGTTCTGCGCCGGCTACGAAAAGGAGCAGAAGGACTCGTGCCAGGGGGACAGCGGTGGGCCCCACGCCACGCGTTTCGGCCACACCTGGTTCCTGACGGGCATCGTGAGCTGGGGCGAGGAGTGCGCCAAGCACGGGAAGTACGGCATCTACACGCGCGTGTCCCGCTACTTCCCCTGGATCACCAACGTCACCGGGATCGGAACCGACAACTCTGAGGATGACTCAGAGGCTTAGGGAGATGATCCTGCCGTCCAGCGCTGACTGTCCATCTGTCGGCAGCACATCCGTCAGTCTGTCCCCACCTTAGATGGTCTGTTACCTGTAGGTCTGTGGTAAGACAGGGCTGTACTTTACCTCCCTCCAGTTCATCTGTGGTAGCCTGTCTGCCCTGACCTCTGACCCCCCATCCGCATTCATGTCGCAGAACAAGCTCACGGAGCAGTTTAAATGAGATAGCTTCCGAGGCCTCATGGGATTAAAGAGGATCTGGTAGAGATGTGTCATTCTTTCTTTTGTTATAAAGTTAAATCAAAAGACTATCTGTGTTTGTCATTCTTTTGGTATATCAACAGTATATCACACCAGTGGTAAGTAAATAGACACTCAAAACAAATGATCTTGTGCTTATATTTGGGAAAATAATCCTTGACCATAATATATAAGCTTATCAATTCATTTGTACATTGATTCCCGATAATAGTGTACAATTAGGCAGAAGCAGCTAACTCATTTGTTCATCCACTGGTACAATAGCATGGGTTCTTCATCACAGTCAGCATGACAGGAGTACCCTCTACTGGCGTAAAACTGCAGTGCAGGTAAAAACATAAAGCATGGATGAAGAGTTGCCACGAGGCACATATCTAGGGTCAGTTCTCCTCTGCTCCTGTCCTCTCCAGTCCCAGACTTGACCACCTGCAGCCTGATCCCAGATCAGTGTCTGAGGCAACTCAAGAGTCCAGCAGCAGGGCTTCCTGTCCCTCATGCAGACTAGAGCAGTGAGCAGAAACAGCTGGATAAACCAGACTAGAGAGCTGGGCTGAAACACACACACACACACAGACAAACACACACACAAACACACACATGCGTATCCCAACCCGTGCAGAAAGCAGCAGAGCAGCGGAATTGTACAGCAGCCTGTTTGGCACATGACCCAGTGGAGGTGATATGTTGCATGGATTCAATATCAACACAGGGAGAGCAGTATCTTACACACACAGTAGGAAAATAGAAACTCATCACGGTGCTGCACTGCAACAAATCCCCTCGTTCCACATGTCCCATATCCCATGTCCTGACAGTCCTGATGTGTGGTCATGAAAGACCAAATGAACCACAGTCCTCGCCCACAGTCACAATGTCAAACTAAAGGACCACAAGAGTGCTCCACCAGTCCCGCTCATACATAGGCCTGGAGACAGCACCTCCCATATACTGACCCCTAACGGCAGCTCCCTGTGGAGAGAAGCCCAGGTGGGGTCAAGGTCTCTGGTCGTTCCACAGCTACAGGGAGGCCTGGTGGCATTCGGCCCCTTGCTTGTCCTGGAGTCTGGTCGTCTGGTGGGTTCAGACCAGGAACACTTCCCAGCAACCTGCACGTTCTGACAGCTGAGTGATCTGGTCACCTGGCTGACGTTCATGGAAGACTCGGCCTCCGATCGATGGAATGGTGGCGAGGAGTGATGAAGATGATGTTGAGTGTTTCTGTAAGTGTGTGTGTGACTGTCCTGTATGTGTGTGAGTCTATGTGAGAGTGTGTGTGTGTGTGTGCGTGGTGATTAAGAGTTGAGCTGTCCTTCACATCCCCTGTTCCGGGAGGAGAAGAGATTAGAGCATTGTTCGATAATAATAATTCATACAGTTACAGTACGTGTCTATCATAACCAACAAGTGTGGAACAGTGGCCAGGTGTGACAAAGATGTGAGAGGACAATGTCTCTCCATCCAGATCATTCTGAGGGTTCCGTAGGAATCGGTAGGAGGGGCGGAGCCTCACCTGACTGGACAAACTGCTCTCTCCCAGAATCCGTTGCAGGTAATCAGTGGAAACTCTGCCCTCTTCCCCCCGACTCACGTTCTTCACAAGCCTGACAGACACACGCATGGACACACACGTGTGGAAGTCAGGCGGTGTGTGTGTGTGTGTGGAGACAGGTGGAGGTGCAGGTGTCCTGTCTGTGGGAGGACGACGCTGAGCTCTTACCACTGCCCCTCCGAGTCCTCCTGGTGCAGCTGGATGACATCACCGCTCCTAAAGATGAGGTCATCAGTGTCCGTGGTGAACACACTGCTGTCGACCATGACCCGGTACCTCCCAGGGACCTGTTAGAAGACAGCAGAACACTCTGCCTTACTGCTGACACAGGGGTTTTATCCATTTAATAGAATGAAAGAGTGGGCGAGCTCTCAGCTTCCTGGATCCTGAGACAACGTAACACTTCCTGTATACTCTCTGTTGAGGATAGTTTTGATTGGAGCCCCCCCGGCTGTCAGTCTCACCAGGGGGGCGGGCTGTTCGTCCTCATCCGAGTCTGACAGGTTGGAGAGGTCTGCGGCAGTCCAGTCCTCCAGACCTTCACAGATGGCCACCGAGTGGGCGGGACCCGGCCAACCTGCAGGTGACAGACAGCTGCTCGAACCAATCCCAAACCAGCTCTCCATCCAGTGTGCGTGTAGTGTGTGCAGTGACTCACTGCGTCGGCTGGGCCTGGGCTGGGGTGACAGGACCACAGGTTCGCTGAGGGTGGGGCTGGTGCGTCCAGGCCCAGCCTGCGGGGCGCTGTGGGCGTGTCCGGGCAGCGTGCTGTGAGGGAGGATATGGAGACAGGCTGAGCAGCCGGCGATCTGGGCGGCGCTCCAGGGCATGCACACCGGCACACGCGCCAGACTGCCAGAGACACACCGACACACGTCACGTCACCATGACAACATCGACCTGTCCCGTCACAGCGTCGACGGACACCCACGACAACCACATGCCGACATGCTTCAAAACCACACGGTCACGTCTCCGTGGAAACACTCATGCCGATAAGAAACCAGGGGTTTCTGGTAGGTTCAAGTAGGAGGTTGAGAGAAGGGATGTTGGAGGTCACAATATGACAGAAGGATATGAGAGGTCATAGGTCGGGGAGGTCACAGAAGGCCATAGGAGGTCATGCTGCAGGGAGCGTCACCTTTCAGCCGAGGGCGGAGATAGAGGGTTCTCTGGAAGAGCGAGGGGAGGAGTCTCATCTGGGATAGAGGGTGGGGTGGGGGGTGGGGGGGTGGGGATGGGGAGAGAGGGGAAGGGCAGAGAGGGAGAGGGGGAGGAAGGGGTAGAAGGGACTTTAGAACTGCAGGATGTTGACCCACATCAAGCATGCAGACAGACAAGACAGACAAACAGCACTAGACCACAACAAATACTGTAAGAGGGCCAGGTAAACAAGCAAACACCAAACAAACAACAGCACGGGCCAACGTAAATGAGTTCGATTACAAACAATCAAATACAGCAAATACAGCAGAAACCTTGGATCAGTTTCTGCTGATTGGTCAGAACCTTCCGGATCTCTGACAGCCAGGCCACCTTCATCTCCAGTGTGGCAGCCTGAAAACAACACAGCGAGACAATGTGTCTGCATGTCTGCGTGTGTACGTGTGTGTGTGTGTGTGGCTGTCCACTCCTCACCTGCACAACATAAACTTCCTCCCGGCCACTGTACCAGAGCTCAAACTTCTTCACATCTCCTTTCACGTTCTCTGTGATGCCCACAGCACTCATCTATAAACACACACACACACACACACGTTGACATAGCTATATTTGTGAGCGCTCTCAATTCAGCCCCATTCAACATTCAGTTTTCCGTAAACCCCTAACCTTAACCCCAACCATAACCCGAAAACCTGACCTGAACCCTAACCCTTAACGTCCTTTTAGCCCTAACAGACACACACTCCCAGGTGAGGACAGTGGTGGGTTCGTATGGGCGCGGGGAGACCTCACCCTGAGACAGTGTTTGAAGCTGTAGAAGGGCGTGCGGTCGTGGCTGTCGGCCTCTTCGCGCCGCTTACAGAACAGCAGGGCGTGCTCGTACAGGAAGAGGTGGCGCTGCATGGGCTTGAAGCGCGCCAGCTCCTTCATCCTGGTGGCGGCTCGCTTGTAGCTGATCCACACACTGAAGGAGCCCTGCATCAGAACCCTGCCCAGCTGGCTCAGGTCGCCCTGACACACAAACACACACACACATTATCACAGGAAGCCTCCACCGGCCTCTCATTACAGCCAGTGCATTTCCGGGTCTCCGCCCCCCAGTCCTTACCTCATATCCTGTTATGGCGATCTGGTGCATGGAGTCGTTGACGGACTTGAGGAGATCCAGCATGGCGTCTAGAGCCTCCCGCAGCTCAGACAGGAAGGGGCTGCCTGCACTGTGCTTCACCAGCTCCTGGGGAGGGACACAACCAGGGGGACAGGGGGGCCGAGGAGTTAGGGGGGTCGGACGGGGGGAGCGGGGGATGGTGGGAGGTGGAGTTCTCTCACCTTGAGCAGCAGCTGGTACTTGGTGAGGCGCTGGACAGGCTTCAGCAGATACGAGTCCAGGCCCAGTTTGTGCTCCAGCTTCCTCTGGCACTCCTGCAGAGAGACCAGAGACACACTAGAGAGACTAAAGACACAATAGAGAGACTAGAGACACACTAGAGAGACCAGAGACTAGAGAGACCAGAGACACACTAGAGAGACTAGAGACACACTAGAGAGACCAGAGACACACTAGAGAGAACAGAGACACACTAGAGAGACTAGAGACACACTAGAGAGACCAGAGACACACTAGAGAGACCAGAAACACACTAGAGAGACCAGAGACACACTAGAGAGACTAGAGACACACTAGAGAGACCAGAGACTAGAGAGACCAGAGACACACTAGAGAGACTAGAGACACACTAGAGAGACCAGAGACACACTAGAGAAAGAGAGAAAGAGAGAGAGAGAGAGAGAGAGAGAGAGACAGAGGTCAGAGCTTGTGGGACTGTGGGTTCACAGCTACACTTCATACCTGAAAAAAGGGTGAGTCAGAACACTGTCGCCATAGCAACTCGGAGCGAGGCTTGTTTTGGCAGTAGCGCTCGTACACCTGGAACTTCTCTTTCTGAAACCACACACACACACACAATTATGAATATTCCTGATGTGACTATGGCACAGAGGGCCCGATGACTATGAGGTCAGAGGTGGACAGGAAGTGTCTCACCCTTAACAGGAAGCAGGCGCCCACTCGCTCTGGAGTCTCCAGGCAACCCTGCAGGTCCTGCAGGAACACCCTGGACACGACACACACACCGACACACGCTCACGAAACATCGAACGTAGACTTTGTGTGTGTGCGTGCGTGTTTGCGGTTATGTGTTTCTGTTTGTGGGTGTGTGGGTGTGTTTCAGCCTTGCCTGCTGTGGAACTGGTAGATCTCTGGGATGTTTCCAAAGAGGACCTCCTTCTTTTTACGGAGATCAGAGGACAGCAAGAAGGAAAGGGAGGGATTATCCATCTCTGCCCTGTAACCCTGCGCACACACGGATGCACAAACTCACTCTTTGTTTCTACCCAATGTTAGAGAGACTGTGTGTGTGTGTGTGTGTGTGTGTGTGTGTTTGTAGTGTTGTAGCTGACCAGTAGCACAGACAGCAGCTCCTCCACATACAGTCTCTCTGTCTCAATCAGCTCCTTCATGATGAGGCTGAGGAAGAGAGGAACAGAAAGAAAGAAGGAGAGAGAGAGACAGTGAGAGAGAGAGACATTGAGAGAGAGACAGTGAGAGAGAGAGAGAGATAGAGAGACAGTGAGAGAGAGCCAGAGACAAAGAGCTGGTTAGTTTGACCTTGCAGTAAAAGGTCAACCTCCCTGGGTGAGTAACTGATTCTAGTGAAGCCAGACAGACCGTTTGAGTTGTTCAGGACTCTCGTCCGCTTCGGAGTCTGAGGTGAGACAGCTGTGGTTGTCATGGTAATCATGCATCACCTCGATCTGTGGTCAACATGACATCATTAGGGCAGAGGCTGGGCCAGGGTGGACATGGCTGGGCACAGATGACTGGCTTGTAGTCACATTGAAGACAAGACACACACATACACACACCTTGCGTGCACTGGGACTTCTGCGGGACGCCCTCTTGCCGGGTAAAAGGTCAAAGGAGAATCGGGAGTTCAGCACAGAGTTGAAGTCCATACCTACACACACATACATAGTCAGCACTGCCCCACACCAACACACACGGACACTCTCAGAGGAGAGGGGATTGGGGTGGGGTGGGGTGGGAGCCAGGTGGGTAAGAGGGGACGGGGGAAACCTACTGTGTTTGGGGGAGAACAGGGGCGACCTGCAGGCCTTCTCGGTGTGTTCTGGGCGGGGAGCCACCAGCTGGATGGGTCGGGCCTGGATGTCAGCCAGCTTCCTCAGGCACACCTGCCGAGTCTGCACCATCCCCTGGACCACACCCACCTTCTCTGTTACCATGCTGATCTGAGACTGGGGGGGGTGGGGGGGGTGGGGGGGGGGGCAGAGAGGGGATGGAAGGAAGGGGGGAAGGAGAGGAGGGAGGAATGGAAGGAGGGCGGGAAGGAAGCAGAGGGGGAATGGAAGGAGAGGAAGGAGAGATGGAGGGAGGGAAAGGGTGGATGGAAGCAGAGGGCGGAGGAAAGGAGGCAGGGAAGGAAGGAGGGAAGGGAGGAGGGGTCCATGTTAGTGGTGAAGACTCGAACGTTAGGAGGAAGGCTGTTCGAACGGAGAGAGAGAGATGGACAGCGCTCTCCTGCTCACTAGGGGAAAGCAGGGGGGTGAGGAGGGAGCAGGGAGGAGGGGGCAGGGAAGTGAGTGTGTGTGTGGGGGGCAGGGGTGTCACCTGTAGCTGAGGGGTGAGAACAGCCTCAAACTCCAGGCTGAGGCCGTCGGGGGAGTGGCCGAGGAAGGAGGGCGCCCCCTCCTGGAAACGCTCGATGTCTCTCAGGGCTGCCGCCGCCCCCTCCTTAGACTGGAACCTGTCAATCAGCTGGCTGGCCAGCAGGTAGGCTCCCTGGTCGCACCAGTGCAGGGCCTCGACACACACACACACACACAGTTTAATGCTTTATTTGGAGTCAAAGTTACACTACAATTGCACGGTACACCATTTGAACTATGGACAGCCCTGTACACAGAGCTAGGACAAGAAAGAGATCTCCTCAGAGAAAAACAGGCTGCCATGGCAGCAGACAGTGTAGTTAACCCTGCCCACTATGCGACTAGTCTTGGTGGTAGACGTCCAGCTTTGCACAGGGCTCGAATTGTTCTAAACAGTGTCTGCCAACACAGGACTTCTGTATGTGTGTTAGTGTGTGTGTGTGTGTGTTACCTCCTCCAGACGCAGTAGCAGGTCGCGCGAGCGGGTCAGGGCGGCTCGTTTGGCTCGGATGGCGGTGGTGATGACATCACAGTGATGTCGTAGCTCGTTGCAGCGCTGGACGATGAGGGACATGGCGTAGTGGTGGCTGGCCGCCAGCTGGTGACCGTGGAGGATGAGGATCTGGGCTCGGCCCATCTCCTCCTGCCCACACACACGCAAGTTTACACAACTACACAGCCTTATAAAGCTACACTCTACAGTTCTACAACATCATGCTATAGACCATGAAGTTCTTTGTACTTAAAAGTGTGCATTGTATGTTTGTATCAGAACATGTACTGTTTGTCTGTGTGTGTGCGGAGCGTGTGTGTGTGTGTGTGGAGGGGGGTATATGAGTGTGTGTGTGTGTGTGGAGGGTGTGTGTGAAGGGGGGGTATATGAGTGTGTGTGTGTGTGTGTGTGTGTGTACCTCAGCATGGAGGTCCAGTGTTTCCAGGTCCTTCAGCAGCTGTTCATTCTGAGCCACTGTAGCTCCGACAGACGCCAGCCCCTTCTCCTGAGCAGAGAGACGCTCCAGCACATCTTCCATCTGACACACACACACACACACACACAGACACACAGACACACAGAAACCCAGACAAACACAGACACACCGTCATCTAATGCTGAGAATAAACCAGGTGTTTATATTAGTGAGTTCTCAAAACCTAAAAATAGACTTTGTCTTCAGGGAGCTTTGATAGTGTGTGTGTGTGTGTGTACAATACCTCATGGAAGCTGATCTCATATCTGAGCAGCTGATGGTACTGCTGCAGCTTCAGGTGGTGCTTTTCAAAGAAGCCGTCAAACGCCATCTCCATGTCCCTGAGCTGGGCCAGCAACCTGACACACACACACACACAGATACTATAGTAACATCCTGCGGAGATGAGTATCATTATCAGCATCAGTGTTTCCATGGTGACCCACCTCTGGACAGTGTCCCTGTCCTGCTTGATATCCCTGTCCTCAGCCCCGCTCTTCTGGGCCGACTTGGCCGTCTCGAGGTTAGACAACAGGTTGCGCCCTTCCTTCATCACACTCCTGATGTCATCCTGGAGACACACAAACACGCACGCACACGCGCGCACACACACACACAGACAAACACACACGCACGCACACAAGCAACGTTCATTTAGAAGCCTTTTCACCGTCAGTATCATAACATCAAAAGCAGCAGCAACGGAACTAATCCCACAGCTGGCTCCACTATCCCAGCTTGACCCCTGACCCCCAGGGCTGCTACCTTCATCTGGCGGTACTTGTCGGTGTGCGAGCGGAGGAGGAGCTCGATGGCTTCGGCCTCGTCGGGCAGGTCTGTCTCAGCCAGCTCCGAGCCAAAAGCCTGCAGCAGCTGAGCGATGTCTTTCACCGTCACCGCAAAGCTCTCGATCGCCTACACACACACGCACACACACATGCACCCACATACAGCTGCATTACTTCATCATACAGTGGTCCTCTGTCTATCTCCCTAACTTCCACAAAGAGTTTTACTAAAATATCCTCAAGTCAAGGCAGATAGCTGACCGTACAGAACAAATACTGTCGTTGTTTACCGTGCGGAGGACAACCCAGTCGCTATGGCAATACTCCAGTGTTCCAGCAAACTCTGAGTTGAGCTGGTTCTCGTCAATGTAGCGCAGGAGGTCAGTGACGGAGCTCAGCATCACCACCTATCCGCCATGACAACCACAAGACAACATATAACACGGGAACTAGAATACTAAACATGCTTATGATATATTTACAGAGAATCAAAACCAAGTGTTCATGGCATCTCCAAAGTTTAATACAATGACAGCAAGTAGACAAAAAAAAACTACTTTCCATTTGTCTTACCAGGTTGACACCACCATGCATTTCCTTACCGGCATCTTGAGCAGGAAGTCGTCCTGGCTGAAGCGGAAGCCCAGGTCGGTGCCGCTGGAGGAGGGGGTCCCGGGGCTGTGGAGCAGGCTGGTGGGCCGCAGCACCAGGACCAGGTGGAGGTTCCCTGGGAAGGAGGTCTGGGGGAGGGGAGATGGGAAGAGAGGATAATAGAGGAGATGAGAGGTGAAGCGATGAGAAGAGTTAAGTGGATGGATGAGGGAACGGGAGGAGAAGAGAATGGAGATGGGAAGAGAGGACGTGTGACGGAGGAGAGTGCAGAGCAGGGTTGAGGAGAGGAGGGGAAAGAGACAAAGTCAGTCAGTCAGCTTGTCAGCCAGTCAGTCAGAAAGGTCAGTCAGCAAGCTTGTCAGTCAGTCAGTTGGCCAGCCTGTATGCAAGCAGATTGGTCGATGTAGCAGCAAACTACACAGGGATTAGCAGCTCTGCCTCCCAGACTGTCAGTCCTCTCTCTAACAACAAGAAGAGCAGAGTGATGTTCTGGATCTCTCTACACTGTTTTAATCATGGTTACCTCAGATGAACTAGTCTTGTTTGGGTGTGTAATGCATATCAACAAATGCCCAAACAATGCATTCAAATGGTCAAGCTCAAAAGGTAACTGCACTTTTAGAAATGATGAAATAGCCCTTTAAATGCACACTACACTTTTAAGGTCATACATCATTCATGATTCCTATTCTCAATGACAACCGACCTGGCCACCTACATTAGAAGTAGGAGTGTGGGCCTGGCCCCCTGAGCTGTAGTATAGCCGTCCTCTTCTAGTACTTCATTAACAGCTCATGTTGTTTAGCAGAACACGGTGGTCCAAAACAGACACCTAGACTACACCCTACCTGACACTGGCATGTCCTCTAACGACACCCCGAAGACCGTATCGCAAACATTTCACATCGTGCATAAAATGATTTAAAAGTTGAAATGCAAGTTCCTATTTAATATACGAGAAATTCTACTGTGCATCACATAGTTTCTAGGTTAAGTTGCGTGCATTCCCTTAGCCCATGTCGCAGTGGCTTCTAATACAGGGCACCATGCCGGGCGAACATCGACTTAATCTGCTGCAATAACCCGGGGAACAGCTACAGTGGCTACTTCTACGCCTTACCGCGGCCCTCCGCAGGCGGGGCAGTCCCCTGAAAGGGTTGCCCTCAGACATAATTCCAAGATTGGCTGTTGGGGGAATAATTTCTCCCCTACTCGAAGCTGCACAACTTCCCTCCCTCCATCGGTGTGGGGGAGTCTGCGGGACTCGGGACAGCAGTGAGCAGCCGCAGCATCACACTGCAGTGGCCACAGAGCGGAGGAGAGGAGCGCGTGTTCACTCCTTGCACATCATCGCTTTCTGAGTAGAAACACATTAAGACCAGGCCTGACGTAGTCTAAATTCGTATCAAGTTGGATGACCAAAAAAGCATTCTATTTCGGGGTTTAGCCGGTTACAGACGCATGAATTTTACAAAAATAAATAAAAATTCACGAGATTAGTGTCGAACGGAAGCTCTTATTTTTTTGCCATGTCAAAACCTATACGCACATCGCTGGCAATTCATAATGTAATTACCACCTTAGCATTTAGATATAAGGTCGTCTACTTCAGAACAGGTAGGCTACTCTATTCATCGTTAGATGGCGTCAGCTCCCAATGAATAACGTGGATGCAATGCCTTAGGCATCTTGGACTGCATTTATATCTTGTTTTTGAAGCATAATTTATCAAGAATTCCAGTATAAGAAAAATGTACCCTTACAAAGGTAAAAAGAGATACAAGGTGGTCACTGTCCAAATATGTGGATTTTTTATTGCCCAGCATAATTTCAACAACATAACCTGAGACAGATACAGAGGAAAGGCAGTGGGGAATTGGCATTTATTTCACATTTGCAAATTCACTTCCAAAACTAAAACTTATTTTCTTACACAGGTAACCTCTCCACTGATTCCAACAATGTTTGTTGATGGGGAAACTTAACTATAGAGCAGGTCTGTCCTGACATTTCTTTGGTACTGCCATTACACAATAATGATAGCCATATCACTCCCTCTCTTGCTGTGTATGCGCATGGTTAGAGGGTTTCGATGGGGAGCAGAGAGAGTTGAACCTACCCTAAATGCAAACATTATTGACAATCTATTGCTCACTAGTAGTCACTGGTTTGCAAGGAAACACACCGTAGTACACACACACACACGCGCACACACACGGTCCCTCACAGTAACTCTGAATCCCTTTGACATAACTACAAAATCTTGAGCCTTGAACACTACTGGTTTTCAGTTACACAACGATTGAATTGGTTCCCTAGTTTTAAAACGTCATCAGAACAAACACTGAATCATGAAATGAGAATGAAATAAGTCATTGAAGACTGAATACAGTGGGTCATATTTACAAGTGTACAGTGTGTGGGTGCTACAGTAAGTATTAGAAGAATGTTTCTCTGCAGAGGGGGCAGGTGGACTTGTTGCTGGAGGTGAACCACTTGTACTGTGAAGGAAAGAGTAGGATGAAGAGAGAGAAATAAAGAGTCCATGTTATTGTATTGATAGAGGGAGAGGTACCGAAAGCCAAGCAATAAGCAACATGCAATACACCTGTGATCAGATCCGACAAGAAGAAAAGACCTCATGGCACAATACATATCAAGTATGTGTGTTTAGATGCGTGTGTGAGTGTGTCTCACCAGGCAGGCAGAGTGGAACTTCTTCTTGCAGGTGCGGCAGGCTTTCTTGGGCAGAGAGTAGTTGGAGCCGTGGATGACGGAGAAGCAGATCATGCAGTCCTCCACCCCCTCGAAACGCTTGTCCACGTTGTTCTTCCACAGAGCCAGGCCCTCCATGATGCTGCCGTTCTGCACACACACACACACACACACACACAGGCGTAACACAGCATTCTAACCACAGCCATAGATATGGTACATAAGCGTGTTCCTACCTGTTGTGTGAGGTATACTGTGTGTGTGTGTGTTCCTACCTGGTGTGTGAGGTATACTGTGTGTGTGTGTGTGTTCCTACCTGGTGTGTGAGGTATACTGTGTGTGTGTGTGTTCCTACCTGGTGTGTGAGGTATACTGTGTGCGTGTTCCTACCTGGTGTGTGAGGTATACTGTGTGTGTGTTCCTACCTGGTGTGTGAGGTATACTGTGTGTGTGTTCCTACCTGGTGCGTGAGGTATACTGTGTGTGTGTTCCTACCTGGTGCGTGAGGTATACTGTGTGTGTGTTCCTACCTGGTGCGTGAGGTATACTGTGTGTGTGTTCCTACCTGGTGCGTGAGGTATACTGTGTGTGTGTTCCTACCTGGTGCGTGAGGTATACTGTGTGTGTGTTCCTACCTGGTGTGTGAGGTATACTGTGTGCGTGTTCCTACCTGGTGCGTGAGGTATACTGTGTGCGTGTTCCTACCTGGTGCGTGAGGTATACTGTGTGTGTGTTCCTACCTGGTGCGTGAGGTATACTGTGTGTGTGTTCCTACCTGGTGCGTGAGGTATACTGTGTGTGTGTTCCTACCTGGTGCGTGAGGTACGTGCTGAGCTGCAGCATCCAGTTCCTCCATTGCTGCACGGCGACGCCCACCCTGCGGCCGCTCTCCACGGTGATGGAGCCCAGGGGGTAGTTCTGGGGCAGCTGGATCACCAGCTCGATGTAGATGTCGTCCACCGAGTAGGTCGCTATCACCTCCCGGGCCGCGGAGCGCGCCTTCACCTGGGGTGGGGCGAGGGGTGGCGGAGGGTGAGTGCTCAGGACATTTCTGGGCTTACGTCTTCAATGTCGAATGGGATCATTGGGCGTAACGCTGCTAAGGGTCTGTGTGACACACGGACACACACGCAGAAATACACAAACACACACGCGCGCTCCGGAGGTCCTCAACTCACGGTCATGCTGTCGAAGGTCTGGGTGCTGGAGTGGACCGAGGAGATCTCCTGGGCCGAGAGCACAGGGCTGACGTATCTGCTGGTGAACTTGTCCACGGCCGTGCACACCCTCTTCTCCTGGCTGGTCCACCACAGGCGCACCATGGCCGGCAGGTCCTGCACCGCGCTGTAGTACACGCCGCAGGCCAGGTGGGGGAGCTCCCACTGCACGCCCTCGCTCTCTGGAGACAGGAAAGGTAGGAGAGGGGGAGAGAGAGAAAGACAGAGAGATGAGTGGGGAGAGACAGGAAGGGAGTAAGAGAGTCGTATGTTAGTTTAGTAATTTATTTATTGTGCATTTTCTCCAAAACAAATCAACAGACCTTGGAAAACAAAGCTCAGTAAATTGTATCAATGTTTCCCTTCAAGAGTGATGGTGTCTGTGTGAGTGTAATACTCACTGTCGACGTCCAGAGAGAGGCCCTCAGTGAAGAAAGTCTTGGACTCCTTGGCTACAGTCTCCGCCCCCTGGCCCGGGTAGGCGGGGTTTTCGGGCATCAGCCTGAAAAGGTGGAGGAGGAGCTTGTGAAGGGAGCGGGTCTTCTTCAGGTACAGAGAGTACTGCACGCGCAACTGGAGAGAGAGGAACATGGAACAGCCAGGTGAGAACAGCGCCACTCCCCGCCCTCCTTGGAGAAACCCCTGATCTGAAACAACTGGACAGGTAGCAGCTGTACGGAGGAACACATGCCGTCATCCATCTCGTTACGCTAGATCTGAGATAGCCTCAAGGCCAGAAGGGCCCACTGTTGGGAGATATGCACACACAAGCCAGTCTTTTCATTGCCAACGCTAAGGGTGTTATGGAGGGTGCCAGGGAAGGAAACAGGAAGTGGCCTTGGTGGGACTCACGTGGGAGGGCGACGACCTGAAGAAGGTGAGGAGGAGTTTCCAGGCCAGCAGGTATCCCAGGATGCACGAGTACTCGACGCTGAGGGGCTGGACCACGGCGAACTCGCCCACCATCACCCCCGCCAGGATGCCCTCACACAGGTCCTCACAGGCACACAGCATAGACATGAGGGCTGCCGGGGGGGACCTTCACACACACACACACACACAAATGAGTTAAAACTACAAACTTAGTTAGTAGGGAAATGAGCACCCAGCCCTCACACCCAGTTTAGTGACAGCTCACAGGCAGGGCTCCTCCTGGTCGTCTTCGGCCTTGCTGCTCTCTCCATCTCCATCACACTCTGGGAGCTGGGGCATCACCCTGCAGGACCACAGGGAGCCGTGTCAACACCTCACACACACAAACTCATATCCTTACACACACACTCATCGTGTCAACATCTCACACACGGACCGTGGACTCTGGACGGCTGAGAAGAAAGAACACACACACTCACTACCCTCTATATAACCACTGCCTCTCTCTCACACACACACACACACACACACACACACACACACACACACACACACACACCCTCTCCTCTTACTTGTCCAGCATGTGGTAGACGGCGAGCTGCAGCGGCCGGGCCTTGAACAGCAGCAGAGGGCAGAGCGTGTTGAGCAGCGTCTGCAGGGCCTCGGGGAGGCCGGTCTGCTGGCTCGCCACGAAGCGCGGCGCCAGGGAGTTCTTACTGAGCTGCTGCACAGGCACCAGGCTGAGGGCCACGCCCACGGAGCGCAGCACAGCCAATGGGAAGAGGGGGTCGTCTGGCTCGGGGAAGGCGTCTACGGAGGGTGGGAGGGGGAGTGGAGGAGGGGCATGAAAATGAGGAGATTGATGTACCGATCACGAAGGATATGGTCTCCAAGGAGACACACACACACACACACACACATCCTACCTGTGATTTTGACTGGCAGTGGAAGCAGCAGGCTGTAGATGCCTTCTGTGAAGAAGTCCGTCCATTCCCCAACCAGCTCTGAGGGGAGCTGGTCAGCCACACCAGCAGGGGGCGCTGTGAAGAACTGGCTGAGCTTCACGATGAGCTTGGCATTCTCACACACAAACAGCTGAACCCAGGGGTTCCACATGCTACCGACGTTCTCACTGGCGGTCTGACAAGATGGAAGGAGAGAGAGAGAGAGAGGGAGAGAGTTAGACATTTGAGAGAGAGAGAGACAGAGAGAGAGGGAGGAATAGGAAGAGTTGGGGGGTGAACGGTGGCCACGGGCGGACGTGTGTCAGCTTCTCACCTCCAGCCAGGCCAGCATAGAGCACAGCAGGAAGTCCCACTGGCTGGCCCCGAGGATCGTGGGAGAACGAGTCACCAGCCAGGACAGGAAACGAACCATCTCCACGCCAAGGGTCAGCTGAGCCGCGGTTACCTTGGAAAGATCGCTGACAACCAACACGCATGATTAGTGAGCTCTTCGTGACTGGTACGAATGGCGTTCACCACGATGTGTGTGTGTGTGTGTGTGTGTGCGTCTCACCTGTTGAAGAGGAACCAGTCCTCCTTGCTGTTCCTCCACTCCATCATGGTGGCCAGCACAGCGTGGAGGACTCCCTCGTCCACGGGGGTCTCTGCCCTCAGACAGCAGAGCAGCGCCGCCACACACCCACACACTCCTGAGACACACAACACCCTGTCACTCTCTACGTTGGTGTGTGTGTGTGTGTGCCCGCTGTTACTAGAAGGGTCGACGCGCAGCATGCTCACGCGAGATGGATGTGTCACCCTATCTTATAATCTATATTCTTTGTGAGTGTGTGAGTGCGTGTGTGCTCTCTTACGGTCATCCTCCTGCCAGTTGAGTATGCCCGCTGTTGCCATGGCGAGGAGCGTCTCCTTCTCCTCTGTGCTGAGGGCGGGGCAGAGCACTTGCAGGGTGCTTAGAGTGCTCTCAGACAGGGGGAACCAACTGACACAAACACAACAACTCCAAATGAACCTCTGGCATAACAGTCAACTCAAACTCCTTCTTTCCTATTCAACGTGTCGGCCAATTCGAATCACTTCACGAAACTCGCGTTTTATGACCTGTCCAGGCTTCCGTACAGCCTCCTGACAGCAGAGGCGTCGTGACTGGCGGCGGCCATTTCTGTAGTTTTGCGCATGTAGTCCTGTAGGGTCAGAGACCACAGGCCTCCCTCCTCCGCTGACCTGCAGAGACCAGAGAGAGAGAGAGACAGCGTGAGGAAGCAGACTGTTTCCAGACAACACTGCATCCAAACACCCTGACAGATAGACCCAACCGAGACAACAGCATCTGTTCTCTGGGCCTCCCAGCAGATGTAAGGCAGAGTGTGTGTGTGTGTACCTGCTGTAGAGGGTGTCCAGCAGCTCACTGGCTGGGGTAAGGCAGGCTGTTCCATGGGGCAGGCTCCAGTCAGCCAGCAGGCTGTGGTAGTCTGACACCATGCCAGGACTGTACTCCATCTCTTTACACCACTGCACTGCATACAGCAGCTCTGCAACTGGAACACACACACACACGCACACATTAGACATACCTATAACAGTTCTACATACTATAACATAACAATAAAATCTTCTACATTACCATCATAGCTACATGACATTTCAGTCGTAAGTAAACACGATGTGTGGGTGTGTACCTGTGTGTCTGAGGTTGGGTAAGAGTGAGGGGGAGCCTGCCCCCTGCTGGTCGTCTGAGGTCAGTGCGGCGCTGGGCAGCACCTTCCCCAGCAGGGCGCACACACACAGGTGGGCCGGCAGCCTGGCGGAGACCTTGACCCTCCACACGTCCACGCAGGGGTAGTCCCTCAGCACCCGCAGACGGCCACTCAACAGGGGGGTCTTCACCCACTGGGGGAGGGGCGGACAGAAAGATAAGATAACACGTTCTTATTCAAAAATGAGCCTTTAAACAATACTACTTTAAATAATACTGATAGAAAGAGAGAGAAAAATCAAAAACAAAATGTATCAACTGATGAGTCAGGTCTTACGGGACACAGACAGCTAGACTGACCTGAGGGGGGAGGGCCTGTCTGATCCTGCTCCACTCTGATTCGCTCGGAGTCAGGAAGGACAGGAACTGGGACGGAACCGGGGAGTCTTGTCGACAGACCGAGTTGACAGTGTCCACCAGACTCTGCACCTCTAGAACCAGAACCTGAAGACTGCGAGGAAAAAAACAGAACAGACGCTAGAATCAGACCCAACACACAGGCACAGAGATGCAAGTAGAACCGAGTCCATCCTGAAGATACAGCCATATGTGGATATACAAATGCATACTACTCAGCCTCCAGAAAAAGGTAGTGAACATGTATCCATGTCTGATCCTTGTTGTGAAAAGGCCTTCAGGCTCATCAGTCTCACCTCTTCACGCCCAGAGAGGAAGTGAGCAGCTGGCTCTTCACCCAGAGTGCACTGCTGTGCAGGAAGCTGCCCTCCCTGACCTCCGACCCACAGCGATGGAGCAGCGAGTGCACGCCAGCCACACACGCCTTCTTCAGTTTACCCAGCGACGAGTCTGAAAGGAACATGGGTACGTTATTAACACACACACACACACACACACACGATCCTACACGCACCCTAACACACAACGCTATTAAATAACAAGGGTGTGTCCGCCATAGCTACGACCACGGTTTTGTGGGCCGGCCAACCGACCTGACAGAGCGAGTTACACAGCTGCTGGTACCAGCTAATAAATAGAATATACATGAGAGTGTGTGTGTACCGGACAGGTGTGTGTGTGTGTATGTACCGGACAGGTGTGTGTGTGTGTATGTACCGGACAGTTGTGTGTGTGTATGTACCGGACAGGTGTGTGTGTGTGTATGTACCGGACAGTTGTGTGTGTGTGTATGTACCGGACAGGTGTGTGTGTGTGTATGTACCGGACAGGTGTGTGTGAGCCTGGTCCTGGGCGGTGAGCTGGAAGACGGTGAGCAGCAGCTCCTCAGCGGAGGCCAGCAGGAGGCAGTCTCGCACGGAGGAGAAGAAGGTGGAGGCCACGTCGCACACGAAGGAGACCAGGGGCTCCATGTTGCCGGCGTCGGACAGCCCCTTGGCCTCCGACAGGGTGGCATGCAGCTTGGCCAGGATGCGCTCCACGTACACCTCCCCTATCAGCGCCGCTGGAGACACACACACACACACATGACGACGATCACGTTAACGGATCTACTGATTCTGTGTGTGTGCGTGTGTGTATCCTTGCGTTCTCACCGTTGTTGTGATGCTTTGACAGGACCAGACTGATGAGAGCCCAACTGCTGGCGTGCTTTACAGGGACCGGGGCGGGGCCGGAGCCTTTGATCCCCACCTTGCACAGCTCCTCGGCCAATCCCAGCAGTCGTTCACCCAGCACAGAGCCCTTCAGCCAATCAGCACATGCCTGTAGAGTTGCAGGTGTTGAGCAGGCCTGTGGGGGGGACGGACGAGGTTAAAGTAGAAAGAGACCGCTGGTTAGACTGAGTACACTCTGGTGTATTCACATGAACATGATACTGTATACTGTTGGTCAAATAAATTACCTTCTGTATAATTTGTAGTAGAATGCCCCATTGCAGATCCATCTAGAGAGAGAAGATGGATATCATCTCAATTCACACAACATAAACACGTGCTTATGAAGAGAGTGCACGCGTGAGTATGTGTGCGCGCGCGTGTTGGAGGACGGCGGTTACCGCGGTGATGTGGTTGAGGATGCGCGTGGTCTCCTGGCGGGTGCAGCAGCTCAGCGAGCTGAAGACCATCTCCACCAGGAAGGGGCTGTCCCTCCGGCCCTCCTGGCCCAGCCACGACACCACCCGCTCCAGGAGGAAGCGCACGGCGGGGTTGGCACCCCCGCTCTCCTCCCCCCTCTCCCTCTCCTCCACCCCCGCCTCCTCTGGTCTCAGGAGCACCTAGGGATGGACGTGGGAAAGGTCGTTTAGCTGAGGAGAGCTCTTCATCGGTCTTCCACGGCAGCGCGTGGAAGTAGTTGGCGACAGACTAGCACGTGGCTAACATTTGGGTAGCAACATGCCGGGCTACATTGATTCTGGCCTGTTACACTTCTCTCTCGAATTACTGAGGTGAACTTACCCCAAAGACCCTAGGGGTGGAGAAGGAGCGCAGGAGGAGCGAGAGGAAGAGGAGGTGCCTCTCGGAGTCCTTTTCGTTCACGTACACCATGTCCAGCTCTGCCAGCTGACACACCAGGTCCTCCAGGTGGCCACTCCTCAGGGGGGGAGCTGCCTTCTCCTGGCCCCCCAGCTCGGTCACCTCCGGCTGGGCACGCTTGTCTGCTACCCCCCCTTGGCATCCTTCCTCCTCAGCCTCCTCCTCTTTCTCCTCAGGCTCGGAGAGGCAGATCTTCACCGCTTTCTTCTTCTTGGTGTGCTTCCTGGCTCCTCTCTCGGGGTGCTGCATCACCTTGAGGAACCAGGGTCAGCAGAACAGTTAGGCCGAGATAATGTGAAGGCGTGACTAACAAGAACATGGCCATGTTTTCTGGGTTCAGTTCCCAGGACTTTAGGCGGCTCACTGGATGATAAAGGTTTCCCTTGCTCCACCCTGTCACTCACCTGCAGTAAAGAAGCCACGCCTTCTAGGGCTTTCAGATCTGCTTCCTCACAGTCCACATAGCGCGCGCACAGAGTCCCCAGCCCCTCCCAGAAGTCAGCCAGCAGCCTATGGAAGGTGGCCTCATCCCCATTAGACCCGCCCCCACAAGCGACCCCTGCCCTTTTCTCCCACGAGACGAGCATGTCTGTGACCAATGAGAACAGCGGACCGCTCTGGAGGGCTGGGCTTTCTAAGGCGCTGTCCAATAGTGGCAAGAGCTGGATAGAAGGAGAGAAATGTTTTACTCAAGACAACCTGATGGGGTATTACATCCTGTGAGAGTGTGTGTGTGTGTGGTCTCACCTGCTCTGAGGTGAGCATGGTCTGGATGCGTCTCTGTTGCTCCTCCTCCCCAGTGTTCTGCAGCAGGCTGTATCTGAGACACTCCACAGCGGCGCACACCACCGCCGCGTTCTCCGACGGACTGGACACCGCACGCTCACTGGAGAGACTGGGACACACACACACACACCTGTGAGCTAACGTAGGTGTCCTCACATCAGGGTGACAGGGTGGGACACACGAGGAGAGAACACACACAGCCCTACTCACCCCTGTATGAGCGAGGTGAAGAAGGTGGTGTAGAAGTCCAGGGGGGGCTCTGTGACCTCGGAGGGCAGCTTGCTGATGAGGGGCAGCAGGTTGGGGTGGAGGGCTGTGGCCATTCCCCTGCCCCCCTCCCTCAGCAGCCCCCACAGCTTGGGCAAGACCCCCTTCCTGGCGTTAACCTGCGTCCAGCAGTCCTGGAACAGAGACACAAGTAGGGTGGTCATTTACACATTGGGGCTAATGTAATTCAATGCAAACACACACACACACACACAGACACTTACAGGGATGCTGGAGAGGACATGTAGCACTGCCTCCCATAGGGGGGGCAGTACCACAGGGTCAGTGTCGTCTATGCTGAGCAGAACAGCAGGACAGGCCCGCGGCGCCTCAGCCTTCACCAGCTCTGGGGTGTGTTCACACAGGGCTGACACCACCTCGAAGAAGGCCCCGCGCACCTGGGGAAAGACACACAGTTTCAATGTTCAATTTGAGACCGTGAGGCTACATTTGAGGCTATAAAAGTGATTTTTTTCTCTCCATCACCAATTTCCGAATGTAAGTTTAAGGAATAAAAACTCTTGATTCTCCAATAAAAAGACTCGTATTTCTCCCGTACCTGTGAGTTCTTGTGCTTGCTGTACTTCCAGAACTTTGCCTGTGCGATGAGGTGTGCCAGTCTGTCCTCCAGGGCCTGTCTGTCAGCCTGGGGCAGGCTGGACAGCAGCCTCTTCACCCCCAGCAGGGAGCTGGTCACCATGCGCAGGAACTTAGCCTCTCTCTCCTCCTCGGGGACATACCTGGAGGAACCGAGACAGATGGTAAATACATAGACAAGCAGACATGAGAATGAAAAAGACAGGCACAACTCTAATATCTTACTGTGGGTCACTCAGAGTTTCTGCGGTTTCCTTCAGCAAGTTGTCCTGAAGTACCTAAAGTATTGAGATAGGAGCAGGATGACCCCTCTTCAAAAGAATAGTAGCCATTACCAAATAGCCATCACCACCCCTCCTCCTCCTCCTCCTCTCCCACCACAACCCCCGTTCCTCCCCACACTCACGTTGAGGACCTCGTCCCTGCAGAAGCTGAGGGCCTCTGGCTGCTTGCTGGGGGGGAATGCGGCGTGGAAGGCCTGGCAGGCAGCAGAGGCGGCGGGAGGGTATGTGTCACACTGGGCCAGCAGCCAGTGGCCCATCAAGCTCTTCAGGAAGGGGGCCAGGCTGCGGCGCACCTTCAGGACCAGCTGCTCAAACGCCTGCTGTGTGGCCTCCCGCACCCGACGGTCATGGTCCTGGAGGTCACAGGAGATTAATGTGACGTTTTTTTTGGGGATCATAGAGGAAACAGTCTACTGTAATTCATTCGACCATCAGTGTTGAGGCTCTGCTCACCACAGATATCTTGCAGTATATCCTGGGCCAGTAGGGGAGGACTCCCTTGACCACATCTGCCTCCCGCTCCTGACACATGGCACCAAACTCCTGGACCGCCTAAGGGACAGAACAGATCCCTTCAACTCTTTACAGGACGGCAAAAACGTCTGTTTAAGGGAGTGGGATACCTCGTAGCCAGGCTCAATGTATTGATAGATGATCGCTGCATTGACAGCTGATCACTCATGAGCAACATCCAGTTCTCACCTTTAGTTTGGTGACAGTATCCCTCTTTGACAGTTTTCGTAGGACAAGGCGGAAATCCCCGTCTACTAGGTTGTCTATCTCTTCAGCTCCGTGAACCGCCGGTACATAACCCAGTTCAGTAGTAGCCGAGTTGCCAAAGCCCACAAACCCTGGCAGGACACCACTCTCTCGGGCAAGTAGCTCGGCAGCTCGACCACTACTAGAAGGCTGCAGGCGGGACATGAAAGGATATGATCAGGTTTGAGCTCGCTATATCAACCAGAAGCATCAAAGAAAGTGCAATAACTGCTACAGTTTGCTAGCTAACATTGGCTAGTTTAGCTCGATCCATGACGTTACCTCGTTGATTCTGGTGGTATGACATTTAAATCATACCAAAAGTTGATCTAGCTAGTTAACACTTTTACCTGTATAACACTATAAAACTAGCCAAATAGAAAAACAAAGTTGATGGTTAGCTAGCCAACATTATGAAAGGTCCCATCTACCCACTGTCATTTATGTACACATGTACGTATCATAGAGATCATCTTACCCGAACATTTCCCTTTGTTCGCTGTTTATTTTTGCCTCCCATCTTGTGTGTTTATTTGTAATGGCTTGTTAATGTAGCTACAATCATTTGTGGTTGTTAGCCACTCAGCTGAAACCCAAGCATGGGAATTGTGAAACACGTCACAGATTGTACTCGGAAGTACATACCCGGAAACATGTAAAAAAAAATACAAATAAAAAAAGATGACCACTATCAAATTGTTATGGTTAGACGACTGGTCAAAGCATCTCCAAAATTGTTAATTGTCTGATCTAATAGCCTACATCTTTTGATATTTAGTAAATCTACGGATCTAAAAGTTGACGCAATATGACGCCATCACTTTTCAGAGAGCCAATAGCGACATCTGGTGAGATTTTTTTGTCCAATTATATTTTTCTTCTTTTAGTTTAAATGCGGTTTGCAGGCCATTGAATTGAATTTCGTAATTTTATTAGACAATCGATGTACGTTTGTGCACCAGTGATTTGATTTAAATGACATAACTTCTCTCTCGAGATATGTTACATTATATTAGCCTACCTAGTCTCGATAGCGGTATCGATAAGCTCGGACCTTATTGATCTTCGGGTTTTGAGAAATTTGGAACCGGGTCCTTACAGAACCGGGTATCAATCCCCATCCCTACTCGTCAGTGCTGTTTTAACAGCAGAAGGGGGACCTACACAGTATTAGGCAGCTGGTCATCATGTTATTGCTGATCAGTGGACATAGGTCTACAGCCAAATACTTGTGTATGCACTTTCAGAAACCTTTATTCAGGCGCTGAAAGATGCTCGTACACAAACTACACCAACATCCGGTGCATCATGTAGTAATCTGACGTTCTAACCTGATACGTAACGTCGCTATGAATTATATCGTTCTACTCCACGGACATTTCCTTCACACACCTGGCTATGTTCCACATGTCTGAGTATTTAAGTCCAAGTCCAGCAGACAGTATGGCATCTACCAAAACTCGTGCTCGTGACCTTGTGAATGTGTGAAAGACATTAAAACCACCATGTCAGGTCAGCAATGACGGCGCAAGTGCCATTTATTCGGGACAAGAACATAAAGCAAAACAGTGCCATCGATATCTCTCGTACTGGACGTGTAACACCAATGTATGATGGTTCCTACAAAACAAAGTGTCAGGCTTTAAATAAACAAGTAGAAAAAGCTGAGTGGGTTAGGGGTGGAAAGGGGTCGGGTCAGGTTCAGTCATCCTCATCCCAGTCCTTCTTGCCCGCGGGGGCTTTAGGTCCACCTGCTGGTTTGGCCATGATGATCTGGAGGGGAAAGGACAGGAAAGTCAGTCTCTTTCTAATCAAGTCCCAGTTTTACCTGACGGAAACAGCAGTCCTTCGGTCCAAACCGCGTCATCGTTCGCAAACTGTGTACACCGTTACTAGTCGTGCAAAACGGGCTTCATAGAACTCGTGTTGACACTCCATGCAGCATGCACTCCCACCTTCCCTGGACTAGGGTTAGGGTTACCCTAGGCTCCAGCCCCTTATGCTCACAGATCAAAACCTCTGGGTGATGAGCAAGTCGTGTGGCAAAGGCAGTAAGCGGGTCATAATCAGGATTGGTTAAAGCAATGTCGTGTTGAAGCCAACAGCATGTTGCTTATACCGTTCTGATCCCTCCACGTTTAAAATCCCCAAACAAGATACGAGCTACTGTGAAGGGGGCGGAGCTTCAGTGATATAGTTAGTTGTGATGTCACACATAATGGCAAACAAAATGTCACGTTTTTGGGTGAATCGCTCAATAATGCATTAGGAAACTGGATCCTGAGGTATTAAATTCAAACTGCTAGCCGGTTTCTGAAAAAGAACACACCAAGGGTCTTCACTCATCATTCCATCACACACATACAGAGTTAGCACAGACGGGAAGTCAGGAGAGACATTCTTCACGCGCGCACAAAACGCATCTGTGAGCAAGTGAGTATCCGTGCAAGTGGTCTCTGGTTGCGCACACACACACACACATTCCAGCACCTGACGAGGGTGTGTGTATTCCCTCTTAATGGTGGGTTTCAAACTTATCGGGCTCCTCCTCCCAGCCATCCTTGTCCCAGTGGCCCCTCTGCTTAGGAGCCCTGGGTCCCCCCGCAGGCTTAGCCATGATGATCTGAATCACACACACACACTTCCTGTTACCACTCTGCACACCCATCACACCAACGGGGACCAGACCCTGCTACTAAAATAGGAAGAAATTGTTAACGTGAACGGGTTGATGTGATGATAGTGAGCGTTTTCAGGGAGCTCCATCTTGTTTTTTGTTCCCGTTGATCTGCAAAGAGAAAGAGGGTGGGGGGTTGTGTGTGTGTGTGTAGTGTCCGTGTCCGAGTACACACCTGGTCCACCCGGAGTACCGTGATGGCTGCGTTGGTGGCCAGCTTGATGCCCCAGTGTTTGACCAGGTAGGGCTCCAGGATCCCAGCCTCCAGCATGTCCTTCACAGCAGCACCCTCTCCCTGTCAGAGACATGAGTCACAGCCAGTCAGGATCAACCAAGTCCACTATCCAAGCAGCCATGAGTTAAACCCTTGGTATCGCTGGACACGTAACAATTAAAACCAATCATAAAAATACAGAGACGTTTGTAAAAAGAGATGACTAGCTTCTGATCTGTATCCTAGTACTGGTGTCGGCACCTCAATGTCGAAGCCCATGTTCTTGTTGCCCTCGTGGTGGACGGCGTAGAGTTTGGAGATGAGCTCGTTGCCCTTGACGCCAGAGTTCTCGGCCAGGGCGCGGGGCACAGCCTCGAACGCCTCGGCAAACTTCTTAATGGCGTACTGTTCCAGACCTGGACAGGACTACACCGCACAGAGAAGACCAACCACTTAACGTCACACACCCAGGCATGTTGACAACTAAATCGAGTTGCCATTTTACTTGAAGAGTTAAAAAGAAATCCCTCCGTACCTCTCCATAAGAAGTGATCTGTCTGGCCAGCTCAATCTCTGTGGCGGCAGCCCCAGGCACCAGCCTCTTGTCCTGCAGGGCGACAAAACATTCGTCAGACTGTTGCAGAGGGAGACCGAGGAGGGTTTGACCTGCCGTACGAAGCATCGACCAGAGCCGTGTCACTGCGAGCGAGCGGAACTCACCCTGACCAGGACCTTGAAAGTGTTGACGCCGTCATCGATGGCCCTCTCAATGTCGTCCATCCGGTTGTCTGTGGAGCCCCTGATCACCAGGGTGGAGATGGCACCATCCTCTTTGTCTGTCAGGGAGGGCAAGGGACGGCTTAACAGGCTGGGCTTTGTGTTCACAGGTTACTTCCCCCCCCAGTCTAGCAAACACTGTAACCCTACACGCTCAGACGGATTTTGAACTCGACTGTAGACGAGCTGGGGTCCTCACCATGCTTGAAGGCCACAACCTGTGTGTCTCCAACCTCGGTCAGGTACACGCTGTCACAGTGGCCCATCTCCTCTGGGGTAAGAGCAGTCTGCAGAGGGGGAGAGGTTTGCAGAGAACATTAGTAAGAGACATTGGATGCACGTTGTAAAATGATGAGGTTTTTCCAGTCTAAAACCACTGCAAGCCCGCAGAAATGTATATGGGGTTTAAATAGACGAATGTTGTTACAGGTCTAAATGTATTTTTTGTTTCGTATTTTCAGGACATAAAAATTATTGAAGAACTCACAAGTCTAGGTAGGGCTATGGCTCCAACTGTCTTACACAGCCTCCGGAGGTCCCATTTGGAGTTGAGTCTGAATGTAAAACAGTGCAGTCTCAAAGTCTGGACCAGGTCAGAGACGGAAACGGTACGCAACCAAGGAGCGGCTCCGTTCTTCCTACCTGACGACCATGAGCTGGTACTTGTTGGCGTAGTGCAGGGCCATGTCCGCCACCTTGCCCCCGGTCACCACCACGTTCACACCGGAATCGGCGATGGCCTTCACCTGGGCCTCCATCATGTCCTCCTCCCCCTTACTGAAGTTCATCAGCTCCTCAGCGTTCTTTATCAACACGGTGCCCTGGGAGGACGAGAGGCATGGATTAAGCCCTCGGAGTTGATTAAGACAATGCTCAGTTACAGCCCACAAGAGGGTGGAATAGAGGGGGGGGAGGGGGGGGATTACTCTGAATACTTTCAACGTGTTGAAAAGAGAACAAGAGTCAGGTGTGTTTCTTACCTTGGTCTCGGTCACCATGCAGTCGAAGGGACAGGAGAAGATTGCGATCTTGGCGTCTTTGACTGATGTGACGTCTCCCTCTGCCTCCTTCTTGAACACCATGCCGTGGAGCATGGAAGAGGAGGTCAACCCACAGCCCTGCATGCAAACACAGGGTTAGAGTTAACACAGATGCACACAAATAAACATACTAAGACAGAGCGAGTAAGAATAAAAGAAATGAAGTGAAAAGGACAATAAATAACACCACATACCAGGATCTTGCATACTCTGACACTATCGACATTGAAGTTGCCAGATTCTGGGAAGATGGAGACTGCAACACCAAAGAGAAAATATGTCAAGTACCTTACCAAGTACAAATTGAGTTCAGCCTCAAGCTTAACTATCCAATCCTGTTGGATCAGAGACTCACCACAGGCCTGGGCAATGAGGTCAGACAGGAAGTCCTCGTTGCCATACTGCTTGCTCATGACTGCGGGCCGGATCATGGCAGATGCCTCTTTGACGTCATGGAGGTCTTTAGCTGATGAGCACACACACTCTGGGAGGATCTCCAGGGTCTTCCTGCAGGCCATTTCATAACCCTCAATCACCTGAGATAGACAGGAGACTGATTAATACGGTGGAAGGTGTGGTTTAGGATGTGTCCCAGAGAGAGAGACAGAGAGAGACGAGAGAGAGGCAGAGAGACTATACCTCAGAAACAGACAGGCCCATCCTGAGCAGCTCTTCTGCCAGCTCCAACAGAGCTCCAGCAAAGACCAGGACAAAGTTGGTGCCATCGCCAACCTCCTGCTCTTGCATGTGGGAAGCCATCACAATCATCTTGGCCGCTGGGTGCTGTACCTGGAACCACCACCCCCCAAAAAAGAAAAGTTAGGTCAACATAGAGCAGGGTTGACTGTATAAAACAAACTCTGGGAAAGTCTAAAGCGGGTATGTTTTCACATGCAACAATGTCCAGGGTATACCTGACAAATTAATCTTACCTCAAGCTCTCTGAGAATGGTTGCTGCATCGTTGGTGACAAAGAGTTTCTCTAAGTGGTTTATGACCATTTTGTTCATGCCTGGGGGGAAAGTAATGGGGTGTTATAGTATGTTTTGTAAACAGCAAGGCATCCTAGTGTAAATCCAACACGGAATCGGACATCTCTCCTGTCATACTAGTGAGAGGCAGATGTGTCTTACCGTTGGGTCCGTAGGCTGTGCGTGTGGTCTGGGCCAGCTCTTTACACGCCTGGATGTTGCGGAAGACAGCCTCTTCCAACCCGGAGTAGTGCTGAGGACAAAGAGCGCGCAGACATTGAGTATCACACAGAGTAGGGTGTGAAAGAGTAGAAGACACACCAGTTAGCTGCAACGGTTGCATTAATAGCTACCTCAATGGTAAATATGGCCAAATGTAGAAGGATTCAATTTGAATAGGAAATCTACATCTGGTCATAATTCCGGATTAATGACTTGATTGCAAAGCAATGTGCTACAATTACTGCAGTACAAATTCTAACTGGATTGGATTAAATAGAGAATCTGCTAACGTTTGGCACAAAGATGCGAACCTTTTTTGAGGGGGGGGGGGGGCAACGCCTTTCCTACGCAGTCGTTTCACCATCAATACAAGATCGCAATTTCACATTACGTTTACCAGCTATGATAATGGTTCGAATCGGTGTAAAATAACAGCTGGGCCCTGGATACGAACTCAAAGCAGTTTACTTAACACGTTATAAAATAATGAAACTCATTCATTCAGTAGCTAGCTAGCAGCATGGAATGGGACAGTTACAGTATTTGCTAGCTAGCTAACTTTAGCTAGTAGTGTGTCTTTGCCAGTATTTGGCTAACTAGTCAGCCATTCTTAGTTGCTTCATCCGCAAACAATTGTCAATTATCTATTTTACTACTTTACAAAAAAATATCAGAACACTGCAGGGACCCATTCTCAGGTGCATCAGGTCACATTGGATTATCTATATTTTCTCACGTGGTTCGTTGGTTAGCTAGCCATTCTATAAGGAGAAGATCACGCGAGGCCTAGGCTGTTAGCAAGTGCGTTCTAGAAGCATCCCCACATGACAGTGCTTGATTGTGGTTCGCTTAGCTAGCTTGTTCTGCTATACATCTAATTTGACTGCAAGTGGTTGCTTATAATTGATTACTGGTTAACATATAACAAGATCTTACCTTAGCACCATCTTTCAACATTTGGGCAAAGCCCGGAGCTTTGGGTACGTGTAAAGCCATTTTCTGTTACTTAGCAGCTCCGGTGTCCAAGAGAAGGAAGCTGCGGCGTGGGTTTAGCAGTTAGCACAAAGCCAGAGAGAGAGGGAGGAGTTCCGACAAAAAGCCGTCTGTCTTTACTATAGTGAACTGCAAGGGACATACTTCAAAATTAAAGCGTTTGCGAAATAGCAAGTTCTATGGGTGACCACATGGGGGCACGATGCAAACACAGAAGTTGCTACTTTCTCAAAAGAGAGATAACAGAGACCATCAACGTCAAATTTGTGCAAAAATAGGCATACACTCATATATAAATGTGCTTAGAGTATTTAAAATACTATATCCTTTCGCTGAAATACTCAGTGTAACAGGCATATCTAATGCATGCACAACATACACCCTTCATTTTAGCTCCACAATCTGCTGTTTTAAATAACTGAATCTTCAATTTAGGGAAAACAGCAGTGGCGTATAACCCCGAGACTATACGCTACACAGAAACGGTTACCTTGAGTGAAAAAAAATCATCCATTAAAATCAAGCAAATTGTTGGTTGAGATTAATGCTCAGATAAGACAAAAGACAAAAGTCAAGGTTCATGACGACCCACAAGAGTAAAAATACAAGGACTGAAAATTACAAACAACACTGGAGGGGTTCCAAAGATACTTTTTATTCCAGAAAATAACATTTGTAGTTAGTTTTCTTTGGATGGTAGAACTGTTCTGAGCACCTGGGTATGGAAGCATATACTGTACAGTATGTTCAATCTTCCAAAACACTACTCAGTCATTGTAATGGAAAAGAAGACTTACAGTGCAGATTTTCACCTGAGAAAAATGAATCATATAGGTCAGCTGGGTACTTTACCCTATACTATTCAAGAACTTACTAAACCTGCTCAATGCATGAATGAGCATTATAGAGCTAAATGTACAATCATTTATGTACAATCAGTTAGTAGAAGACAGTTGGTTTTCCAAAAAAATCAAAATACAGACATCGGAAACTATGTATTTTTCTGCTTAACCTGAGAAACTGTCAATATACAAGCAGGGACTTCAAAATGTACCTTAAACTTACCTTTATCCTGCATTATGTGTTGATTGTGCACCAGAAATTAAGGCTTTATTTTAGAAGGTGTAATTGTGCTGTGTGGTTGACAAGATAACTGATGGTTGATCACAGATCCAGTGAGTGACTGACAACTGATGGTTGGATAACAAAATCCAACGGAATGTTGAGGAAATCCTTAAAAGTCCTTGACAGCATAGTATACAGACTTAGAAAAGCATTGACAAGTTTTAGCTGAAGAGATACATGGAGGTTCCCATTGGCCAAAGGAGGCATAGTAGTAGGTAACCATTTGTGATTACTGTACAATCTTCATGTTAACATCAACACATCACAAAGATGCAGGGTATGTGCACCTGCACATTTAATATGGTTTAAATGCTGTAGTTTGATTGCATGTCGTGAGGATATGAGAGATTTCCTTCCCAAACATTACTGATAATACCCACACAGAGTTGATCGGGCAGTCATACTACCATGGCAAGCTTCGTTTTAACATTTATTAGCTAGGCTTGATATTCGTTACAGATATCTCCAATGTAATTTTGTTTAGTCAAAACTCTAATTCTAGATATCTTTTATTATATTTTGACTGGTCAAAATTCTAATTTTAGATATAAGTACATTTTGACTAGTAAGATTCAAACTAGTTTTGCCATTTATGTGTATTGGGTTTCTGATTACAGATATCTACATTTCAGATGCAAATATCCTCAATGTGAATTGTAGATATCTGCAAGTGAATTCTGACTAGTAATTCCAGTTTAAAATATCTACAATTTAATTCTGACTAGTCATAATTCCAGTTCATTATATCTTTAATTCCACTCAATTCAAGATATCTACAATGTCCTTTTTAGATATCTTAAATTAAGTTGTACTCACTTCCGTCTAGATGAGGCTTAAAACACTTGAGAACAGGGTTTAATCTAAGGAGCCTTCCCATTGGCTGGGTGTTTATCACATGTTGGCGTCTCCATGGAGCAGCTTGGCAAGGGTTCAATAGAGTTCTGGCATATGTCTGAGGTTGGGCCTACAAAGAAGGCAGATAGTGGAGCCTGGGACTGGAGTAGCTCCCCAAACCCAGCGAAGGGAGGGTCTGTGGAGGACATGAAAGAGGAGAGCGGGCAGTCTAGAGAGGAGAACTTGGCCAGGATCTGGACCTGCTCCGGTTGTAGGTCTGCCTCACTGCAGACCTTCTGATACAAGGCAGAGACTCTGTGCAACGTCTTCACCTTCAACTGGTTCAACTCGTTGCTCTCTGCCTTCAGCTTATCCTTTTCTGTTCTCTGTGATGCGAAGACACACACACACTGTTGAATATGTTTGACAAAAAGTAGTTTGCACCGAATAAATGAGAGAAGTAACATACAACCATCTTAAGATCCTCACCAGCTTGTATATCTCACACTCCAGGTTGCGTATACAGTCCAGTTTTCTCTTGCGGCAGCGCTGCGCAGCATCGCGGTTCTTACTGCGCCGTCTCACATCGTGGATGAAGTCCAGCTGCTGCCGGGTCAGACTGTGCTGCTTCAGCATCTGCTGGAAGTCATTCCTGCTCAGAGACACCAGCCGCTCCACAGAGAACGGCAGTTGGACCTGCCACAGAACCCAGGGAGGGAGAACGTCAGGTCAGGAAGCATAGTATCAAAAGGTCTGAGTAGACCGCCATTATAAGGCCCAACCACAGGAGCAACCTCAGTCTGTGGAGAGTGTGTGACTCATGTACCCATCATGATTCTATTATGGTTAAGTATGGGCTGCCCTATATATTTGTATATAATCAAGGGACACTATTCACTCCTGAACGAAATCTGCACTACTTGCATCTCCCTGTGGGGCCATACCATCAGTTGTATGTTCCCCAGATTTCTAATCACAAGCAGACAACCAGGGAGGGTGATCTGATAAGCTAGTTGGTGTTGGACTCTGATCCATCTGAAAAGCCTCTCTTTTTCACTCACTTACAGACGCAAATATATACACACACGAGCACAGAGCTGAATTATTAACTCAACCACTGTGTTGAATTACAACCAACACCTACTTCTCCAGACCGACAAATTATAAACTCTTATCTAAGACAAACAAGACAGTCATGCTACAGTTAGTTAAACGTGTCCACAGACTCTTAAAACACGTTTAACGCTAATGTCAACCTGAGGTGAACATGACTGAGTTAGATGTAGTACACTAGAAATCCAACATTAACTGACAAAGACTTATATATGATATTATTATTACTATGCATTATTAGAAATGGTTTGAGATTTTGACTCATGAATAAATGGATTATTCTCCTTTAGCTCACCTCTCTGACTCTCTCACTGCTGTAGAACTCGCTGTCTCCCTCAGTGTCAAAGCTGTCCGAGTCCCCGTCTTCCCCTGACTGAAGGGAGGACACACAGGGACTGCACACTGACTGGGATAATCCCCCACACCCCGCAAACTGGATGTCTGCCCCCCCGGCTCCTGTCCCCGTCCCTGTGCTAGGGTCCAGGGTTTGGAGAAAGGGACAGTCAGCGGTGTCCGAACTCAGGTTCAGTTGGACCTTCAGCCAGTCCATTGTCGTGCAACCCAACTGGGTGCCTCCAGACTCACTCGCCGTCCCAGGCCCAGACCTGGTCCCTGTCCCAGTCCCAGAGTCAAACCCAGTTCCAGAGATATTATCCAGACAGAAGGTAGGAGAGGAGTCTGACCAGAGACCCTGGGCTAGGTGCTCAGCCACCTCTCTCTCTACAGCGCTCCTCTCTCGATCTACTCTCTCTTCTCCTCCTCTTCCTCTACAGCCCTGGCTTACCTCACTCTCTGTGTAACTGCTCTCCCCTCCAGCTCTCTCTATCCCTCTATTAGTCATCACAGTAAGGAGTTCCTTCTCACTATTCTTCCACCTGCCATCTCCCTCTTCCTCTGCTGCCACTGATGTAGGACGATCATTAAATCCACCAGACTCCTCAGGCCTCTGTTCCTCATTATCTCCCATAACGACGCTCTCATCCCCTTCAGGCCCAGGGTTCCCAGACTCCTCCTTCCTACCAACGAGCTCTCTCTCCACCATTAACTCTGGTGTCGTCTGTGATCCAGGGTGCTCCATGGCAGACTCACAGACTCCGCTGCTGGGGCATGACAGGCAGGATAGACAGGGCAGGGGCCTGGAGCAGCCCTTCCTGCTCCCCGCGGCAGGGGAGTCGGGGCACTTCTCCAGGCCGCAGACCTCCTTCCCACAGGCCAGCTGAAACTTGCGATACTTTGTCATGCCATCAGAGTGGACATCAGCCTCAGGCAGAAGGGTGGTGCTTCTGCTCGCGCTTCCTGCAACATCATTCCCTGATTGGCTGATGTGGGAAGAAGCTTCACCCACTTCCGGTTGTGAGGAAGTATCAGAGGACACCTCAACTCCTTGTTCAGCCAATAAGGTGTCATTGTCAGCTACTAGGTCCGCCCCGGGTGAATTTCTTCTCCTGCAGCGTGTCTTACAGCAGGGCTTTTGAGGGATGGGGCCTCTGGCGCTGGTGAAAAACTTGGGAAGGAGGAAATCAAAGCAGGCTTTGTCCAAATCCCTGAACCCCAGAATAGCTGCACAGTTACGGATCTCGTGGACATTATCTTTGCTGAAAAGAAGCTTAGAGGTGTACGCAAACCTTAGCAAGGGCTCGAAGCCACCGACAGTCACCTGAGAAGGAGACAGATACAAATATAAGTAAAGAGACAGAATAAAAGAAGAAAAGAAAAAAAGATTAAGTCAATGCCTTTGGACTCTGCTAACGCCTTTGACAGTAACATATAAAGTCATGACACGTAGTACATGAATACCACTGTTTGGTCACACATATTCAGCAAAACCCATGCTGCTGACAAATCATATTTAAATCTTATCTCTCCAATGGATTGGCACAGCTGTTCACCTCTATGGTACACGTGTGCAGGTAGTGTGCAATTAATGCTTTCAGCCTCGCAATCTACATGTACAATTATGTTTTCCTGCTATTCTGATTTCTTGTGTGTGTGGTAAACACTTGAGACTTCAGCTTAGCAAGCTAACGCTGTCCTTCCTCACCTCAGGTGGAAGAGTGAGGACTAGGCCCTGGCCTGTGTGGGAAGAGACCCTGTTTGTGAAGTATTCACTGCAGGAAGCCAGGACCGAGCGGTGGGCCCTAAAACTCTGCTCTTCCACCACCACGGTGACGTCACACAGTATATCCTTGCGCCTCTGTTCTTCAAGGCAGCGGAGCACATGGGAGCTGTGCACAGAAGACTCAAATGTAAAGGCAGAGGACCGTAAGCCTTCCAGAGACATGGCCAGCAAGGACATCTGGGCAGACATGAAGAAAAGCAGGACAGAAATCAAGATGAATCCAGAACGACACAAACACACACACACACAAATGCAGTCAGGCATACACAAAGTAAACATGTATTAATGACATAAGCAGAACAAACTGACACAGGAACTGAGTGTCAGTACATTAATTCTGCACAGCATGCCTTTGTTTAAGAAACAGGTCTTTGAAGACAAACTAGAATTCAAGCAAATTAGTTTAAGAAAAATGCTAGATCTGGTTTATAAAAAAATGTCTAGTCCAAATGTATCATTCACGATGACAAGCCAAATGTCTGTGTGCGTGTGTGTGCGTGTATGTGGCGCAACAGACAGGATAGCGCTGACTCATTGCTGATAAAGGATGAGCAAGCACTTTTCTGAACCCGAATATGCTCACTAAATTATACGGCTTTTCAAGCCGTATATGTCTTCTTCCGCGCACGAGTAATCTACCACAGCTGGTTTAATATGTAACCAATCACCATAAACATTATAGATGAAAACTGTAGGCTATTATTATAGGATCGCTGAATGAGCATTCACATGCTGCTTCTCGAAAAATTCAAAATTTCCTGAATGACTGGCATATGGCAGCGCGGAATACCGTTTCGTTTTCCGGATAAAGCTACACATTTCAAAGTTAAACGTGGAATGAGGTATAAAACACGTTTCTTAAGGCCCTTTCTATTTAAGGCCACGTGTAAACAACATAACAAAAACAGTTGGAACTCTACAAAGTGCCATCATATATCGCCTACCAGTGCTAAAGTCAAAAGTGTTTACGTCACCAAACTTTAACGTACCTGTCATATCCAACGACTAGAAATTACATGGAAAAGCAGTCTCAGGAGTAAGCACGAATTCCTTTGTACGTTGGTCTATATCAGTATCATCATTCCAAGTCTGCAGTCCAACTTTAGCTGTTGTTGTGAATATGTACAACTGTTGACTATTTGACGATGCGATTTTACGACGAATTCCAGTCACTCGACTCGCACTACTTTTTCCCACTATCCCAGTAGTATGAATATCAGCGCGTTTAACTTCCGCTTTCTGGGCAAATAGTGTCTGTGTGTGTTATAGAGAGAGAGATAGATAGAGAGAGAGAGAGAGAGAGAGAGAGAGAGAGCGAGAGCGATACAGAGAGAGAGAGAGAGAGAAAGAGGGCGGGGGGTTGGGCTATTACAGTATCAGCTGATCATTTCACAATTCCAGAGTTAATCTCATTGTGAAACAGTAAGTTCCCTATTCACATTTAGTGCCATAGTGCCAAGTCACAACCACAAAACCTCGGTCTCCCTTGTGGAAATGAAACGCAGAAGTCATGCTGGTGTTCAAAGTAAAGGTTTTTTATTCATAATAAAGAAGAGAATACCCAAGTATTGCATGTGTTCTCCTGTAGGGCTTGGTACATGTTTATGCTGAAGACAAAATTGTGTCAAAACACATCAACATTCTGTCAACCTGTTCCTCATTTTACATTACAGATTATCTATATTATACTGTTGTGGTCTTACGTATGTCCTTGCAGAGACTGAGCATCAAACATAGCTAAGATCTAGCTAACCTCTACATACTCTCATCCCATTTACTCTATAAGCGTTGTACGACAGAAGGTTGGATACGTTCCTGTTCCTCCTGGAGTCCAGACCAACCATAAGACACATTGATACACTATAGCCATAAAGAGGAAACATAAATGTCCCATTTCATATGGTTGTGGATAACAATTGGTCATGGAACCTTGAACAAGCATTGAACTAGTCAAAAGTGTGAATACAGTATAAAGAGTTTTACCACACTAGTCATCCTAAAAAGCTAATTTAATGGGTCCTTTAACGTCATTTTAATCAACATTCTGCATAGCTATGGGCTGGCCATATAAGTGTCTCTCTGTGCAGTGTTGACCGAAAACCTGGACAGAATTAGAGTAAAAACCGAAATAGTCATCCTGAATTGAACATTCAGAGGCAAAGCTTTTCTAGCTCTGAGGTCAGTGGTTAAACTGGCTGAACCCCTCCATCTCCGCCCAGTGCCGAGCCAGCCCTGCGTCTCCGTGTCTCCGGGTCTGGGGGAGGTTGGAGGTCACGAGGAATCCTGGCTACTCTGATTGGTCAGGCTTAGTGTCTCCAGCTGCTGGGCGCGCTCAGTGTGGACGGTGAGCAGCGTGCGGTTCTCCTCAGACAGGACATGGAACTCCTCCTCCAGGCGGGCAATCTCCATGGCGACCCGCTCATCCTCCACCAGCTCTGCCAGCAACTCACGCCTAATTAGGAGTGTGTGTGTGTGTGTGTGTGTGGTGGGGGGGGGGGGGGGGTAGAACACAATGTTACAGTAAATGCCCATACAGTCAGTCCCAATACAAAACATACAATGTCCTTATTCTATCATAGTCTATTACTCCGTCAAATAAAATGAGACTGATCTGTTTTAACATGAAAGTCCACAAAGGGCACATCTGACAACAACTAAATACAATAGGCCAATTCCAGTTACATTACTTAAATTCAAACATTTTCCGTTATAACAGGCTTACATCAATGGCACATTACAGAGTCAGGACAGTGCCTTTCCAAGAACTGCTTCAGGGGAAAGTCCCCTGCCCCCCACCTCTCTCACACACACAACAAGTCCTAGTATTAGATAGGTATTTTATGTTAGTAGTCTAGTGTTGAAGAGTGGATACATAGAAGATAGAAAGAGAGGCAAACAAAGAAGAGTTCCATGAACCCGTCTTTTAGCCAAGTCATTCTGCTGTCCTGTGTAATCAACAAATGAATCCTGGTACAAGTCGCATTTAAATGTAGTCAGTCAAAGGAATAGGGTAACAATACATAGTTACACACTTGTGAGAAAATGTGTGTGTATGCCTGTGTGTGTCAGTGTCTCTCTGGTGCTTGTCATGGTGGTAACACAATTTTTTACAGTTGGTCATCATAACGAGTAAGGAAATCCCCTCTCGCTCTATATGGAATGAGTCTCCTAGGAGATGAGACAAACAAAGAGAATGCTGTTGCATCACTTCAGCTTCTGTGGTCAAAGTGTGTGTGTGTGTGTCTGTGTGTGCTAGTTCTTAGTTAAACCTGAGCCTAGGTCCACCTGTGGGTCTGTGTGGATCCCAATGGGCTTCAAAGCTCTTTTTTCCCCTTCCTGAACCTGAATGTATAACAGAGATCGTAACACTGCCAGCCGTGGCAGTGGACACCGTCCACCACCTGAGAACCAAGCCCTGCCTCTCTGCTTCTCAGCCGTCCTGCTGTTCGGCCGGCCTTACTTGCGGTCCTCCAGGAGAGAGATCTCGTGCTTGACCTGGTGGAACTCCAGAGCCATCCTACAGTGCTCCCGGTACACCTGAACGCTCTCTCTCAGAGATCCACAGGGGGGCACGGGCTGCCCGAGGGGGAGGGGGGGGGGGGAGGTTGGGTAGACAAGAGAGAGAAAATAGAGGTGATGTCACTAAGCCTCAAAAACAGAGAACATAAATGGTGAGGTTGGAAGAAAGGGAACATAGGGTTGTGTTGTGTTCCCTGTCTGGCGAGTTCGGCACAGACCTTGAGGGCTGCTGATAACGTACGTCAACATTCAACACGGAACACTGGATGAGTATGACAGGAAATGCAGGCAGGCCAGTTACACAGAAATAAACAAAGAGAGAGGTCAACTTCTGTGGTCTATGTTCTCTGTGACGTCTGTTTCTGTACTTCTGCTTTACTCAAATAAAATCCTATTTCGAACACACCTCCTTCCCATTCACTTTCCGCCTCTTTCCTCTCCTTTTAACTGATTTCCCCTTCTTGCATACATTTTCTTTCCATGCCACAACTGTGCAAGATTGAAAAACCTTTTGGTAAAGTTTGAGTGCATTTACTAAGAAATGTTCGGAGCCATGATGACAGTTAAAACCTGCTGACATCTAGTGGCTGACCTGCTGTATTACGGTCGAGCCCATCAGCCATTTTGAATGTACCCACCACAGATCTCTGCTCTGGCTATTGCATCCTCTAAGTGCAACCACAGTGTTTTGCTGTTCTCCAACCTGTCCATTCCTCCACACTCTTCTCTATGAGAGCAGGTGTTTTCAATGTGATCAGCTACTGAGTGCGTGTGTGTGTGTGCTCACCTGTAGTCTCTGCTCCAAGTCAGGGAAGGACCGGGGGGAGTCTCCTGCATCTTCTAAGTCTGACAGAGAGAGAAGAGACAGGGGCTCAAAGAGGTTTACGACTGTGTTGACCTCAACAATCCTTTCCTTGAACATCCCCCAAGCTGGCTTTGTATTACCAGCACAGTGAGGTCACCCTCATGGAATGCAGGACTGGTTTATCTCAGGGGGGGGAGGGGGGAGGGGGGGGGGACTGCTTACAGAACACAGCATGACACCGCTGCATAGGAATCTAACAACACTGGTCGTCTGCATAGCCCTGGTGAAAGTTGTAAGTCTGGCAGACTGGTTGCGAGTAAACAGACAGGCAGATAAACAGAATCAGACAGACAGAATTAGACGGGCGGACAGAAACAGGCGGGCAGGCAGCAGCAGACAGACACCGGCTGTCCTTTGCCGGCTGTGTCCCCCAGGAGTGGTGGAACACATGTGGAGAGACCTGGAGATGATGCAACCTTCTAAAAGCAGACGGCCTTAGTAGGCCAGCCAGCGGGCCAGAAGACCTCCGGGCCAATTAGGAAAGGGGGATGAATGTAGCGCTCATGCTGGGGATTGACACGTTGTAGCGGGGCTTCGGACTACAGCATGAGGTAATGGAGGAGCATGCCTCACATCCCCCTGCAGACGAGGCTCTACAGAGCAGGCCTCTTGCCTAAGGAATGATGAGTGAAAACACTTTGTAAAACTTCGAAAGTTGAGAGAGTTGAAAAATTGACTCCTATGCTGCCGTCATGCACCATAATGAAAGAAAGACAAACAGAAAGAAAAGAAAGAAAGAAAAAGGAAGACGTGATCTTTGTGTTCGTGTTCCTGTAATGGGCACTGGCATTGTCTCCGGCTGTTCCGTTGCGATCACAGCCCTCCCTCGCACCCTTCTGCTCTTCTGGGAAAGACAAGGGAGCGCGAGGGAGGGGGTGGAGGAGTAGTGGAAGGGGAAGTGTTAAATGCTGATAAATATAGGCTAGTGTTCTAGAAGCTGGGGAGCGAATGAGGCAGAAGGGTTAGGGTTAGAGGGGAAACTTGACGCTACCGTGGCAAAGCTGCAGCTGCCATCCCAATGCCCGTCCCACGGCCGTAAAACACCCTGACAGCACAGTGTGTGTGTATGTGTGTGTGTGACCGTGTGTGTGTGACCGTGTGTGTTGAGAGTTTGTTTTCAAGATGCCACAAGCCTACAGAAATAGAAGAGACACCTGTCCCGACCCCAGCAGGGAAGAACGAACCCAGTCAAAAGGGATGGGGAGAACAAACCCAGACGGCATCCTGAAACGCATACTTTTACTTTTTACTCCCAGTAGGTAAAGCAGATGCCTTTGCTAAACGCATACATATACAGTGTGCAGTGTTGAATTGTACTCAACCTGTTTGGCACTTTGTCATCGACTTGACAAAGCCATCTAATGGACTGACATGTTTGTAATGGCCTGCTACTGCACCATTGTCTCTATGACTGACACTTCTTCCTCTGCACAAAGGCATGTGGGTAAGAATAGCCAGAAAAGCATGGTCGCTGGTCATCCTGGTATTTTTGGCAAACTGTATTGGACAATGTAATGGTATGTACTCAATCTTTTTCTGGCATACTAAATAGTATGGTAGTATGGGTATTGGTACTCAGTTAAAGGGATGAGGTGTGAGGTAGAGGCCTGAGAGTTGCGTTAGGGACTGATTTGCAGGGGAGAATGCGGCGCGTGTGATATTACACATACTGGAACTGGAGGCTCATTTGGACCGAAGACGTCATGCAGGGTTAAAGGGTTAAGCTCGGCAAGTCACTTAGTCACAGAGTTTTTCCTTTCCCACACCGTGCGGCCGGGTGCTGCGTTTGGGCTTCACTTCTAGTTTCTTTGGGGCCAAATTTCGGATCTCGGATTAGCATTGTACGGTCAGCACAACCGAAGGTTGAAACATAGATGTTGGCGTGGCCTCTTGTGCACCAAACCCTTGTCTCATAGAGAGGCACTCGGTGCGTGTGAGTGTGCGCATGCATTCCGTGTGTGTGTGTGTCTCACCTGAAGGGTCCTGGAGGCTGAAGGCGATTCGAACTTCAGATTTGTCAGGAGACACTCGTCTGGCTGAGGTGATCATTGATTCCTTGTGAGATCACGGCAGGGAGAGAGAGCAGTGACTTTGCATTGTGACATTACATACGGGGAAGCCCCCCCTGCACAACCAAGGGTGACCGGACCGAGCAATGTGATACTCTGAACATAAACGACCACATAAACACACACTGGCAAACACGCGCACACACACACAGCAGTGGAGTTTCATCATGCGTTTAGAGTTGCAGTAGGATTAAATAATTAGCGAGGTTGACAGGCTATCTCCCAAAGGGCTGGATGTGGCGCGTCCTCTCTGGGTGAGGGTAACGGCTGTTTATATCTGGGTATCTGCCTGCAATAACCCCACATAAAGCCCTATGGTGCTCGTCCAGCTCTACCCACACTCCCTCTCCTCCTCAACCAGCTCTACCCACACTCCCTCACCTCCTCGACCAGCTCTACCCACACTCCCTCACCTCCTCGACCAGCTCTACCCACACTCCCTCTCCTCTCCTCCTCGTCCAGCTCTACCCACACTCCCTCTCCTCCTCGACCAGTCCACCAAGTCTCCCTCTCTCGCTCCACCTTTATTGACTCTCCCTCTCCTCTCTTCCTCCACCGGTATTAGCCACACTCCCTATCCTCCTCTATCCACTCTCCCACTCTTCCTCAACCAGCTCTACCCACTCTATCTTTTCTCCTTGCCCAGCTCTCTCCCTCTCCTCTCCTCCTCTACCAGGAAACCTCTAACGACCCTGCAAGCTGGTCCAGACTATGCATCTATGTCGAGGGCTGACCCAGAGCGTGGCCTATTAGAACTGTAAGAAATAATCAACATTTTATGGCAAACCTGAGGATACTGATCCTTCAGATCAGTATCCTATCCTACAGCAGTCTTTTAAACTTTGTATTAGTGTTTTTGGTTAGGGAAAACATTTAACTGATGAATGGTATTTTATAATTTCCTCTATGACCAAACCAGTCCCCATATATCAGGGTAAAGTAGCTATAGAAATATAGCCTATAGGTCAGTCGATATCACATAGTTTTTCACAACGTTCGAGTGTTATAGTAATAGCAATCAACCATTTGACCAAGATCATTGTTACAGGCTGCAATGGACCGATGCCTTTACGCACTGACAGGTCGAAAAGTCAACTAGTAATAACACACTGTCTTACCTGCAGCACGAACTTGACCTAGGAAAATTCGTGACAGGGTGAACCAGCACCCAGTTCGTAACAATATTCTTCAGTCTTTTCCAACCTGCTTCGATGAGTCCTCATAAGGTCCCGTCTTAAAGCCGACGCTTCCTGACACCTGTGAGAAGGAGCGAGGAACAATATGCAACGGTTGTCTTTAGTCTATACAGTGAGAGGTAGTCAATCCACTCTTGCTTTGTCGCTCTGCGGTAAACAGAGAAACGCGTGTAAATTTGAGGCAGTTGAAGGCAATCACGCTCCAACCGAAATACTGGACTCAAGGTAGTTGTTTCAGCGCGCACTCCTTAACTCAAGTTTCTGTGGACATTATCCTCGGCCATGCGGCCCTAACGCAACACAACAGTGAGCAGGCAGTTTCGGAATGCAGTCTGCTGCACCCCTGTGTCACTTGGGTACCAATTAAATGGCTCAGATGACATGACTTTAGCCCGCAATAATGTTCATAGCTCCAGTTTACTTTGACTGACACGGGCATGCCGCAGAGCTGACTGTTGGCGGTGCAATAGCTGTGCAATGATGCAGTTGCTCAGAATGACACTCCGCTATAATTGCTCATGAGAAAAAAATAGACCAACTCTCCGAGTGTCTCTTTAGTTCTATAGGATCAACTTGCATGCTTAAGTCTCGTTTCCGATATTGAGAAGCAATTGTTATCTTACAGCTTGGCAAGCTTGAGCAACACAACTGAGGAACGCGTTTATAAGCGCTATAGCCTATCTCCTCCTTTCTACGTGCAGTTCACTTTTCTTTCTTGAAAGTGCAAATTGGGTTCATTTGTACATAAACTGACAAACTGCCGTACTTTTGTCTTATTTGATCGCATCACATGTTGTAGGCAGTGGCAAAAATCTGCTATCAACTTTGGGGGGGACAATTATATGACATTTTCTCAAGACCAATTCCGGAGGGGGACCAAAATTACTGCTGTAACACATAGCACATAAAACAAAGCGCCATTGTGTCCATAATCAGCTAAGCGCTTTCATTGCGTATAATTTATATGATTGAAATCACATATTTATGTTTACAGTGATTTATTGGGGGGGACAAATCATAGATTTCCGTCTATGGTTGTAGGCTAAAGGAGGGACAAGAACGAAGATATTATGATGCTGCTACAATGATGCTTATTATTACTGTGTGCACCATTGTAGCCAGCAGATGGCGATTGAGGTCAAATAATATTTTGAAACTTTAAATGCCAGCCTGTTGAGGAAGTCACATGACAATCGCTAATTGCATGCTTTCCGCGAATGGATATGGTTTAAAATCCAGACAGTCGTTCTAGAGAAAGCAAAATATTATGATTTTGATTTAGCAGCACACAGCATCGAAATAGTGAGATAGATAAAGTAGACTAATTTGAACCAAAACTTCTGACGCCAACAGCAAAGAAGTGTGTCATAATTCATTTGGAAATCTTTATTCATGGAAGCACTTTCTGAGTGTCAATGCGCGAGAGATCAGTGAGCAGTTGGGAGAGAGAGATGCCGTCACATCAGGTAATCCCTCTGATGTCAGATCGCCTTTTTCTCTGCAGTTCTGCACGCTGTGTGTTGATGCTGGACATTTCAGATTAAGGGCAGACAATAGAAAAGAGGTGGAAACCGGTGAGTGTGAGAGTGGTGTGACGGTTGGGTAGAGAGACAACAGAGAGAGAGAGAGACAGAAAGAGAGAGAGAGAGCGTGGCCATGGAAGGGGTCACATATGAGTGATATCTGCTGTAGCCTCTCCGGCCCTCCCCATTTGTCTTAATGCCGTCACTACGGCGACGCAGACCTGCTCAGTCCCGTCTCAGGGCGCTCATCATTTCACTGTGATGGATGGGGCACCACTGAATGTCTGACTGCCTGACCTGTTTGTGGGGATGTGTGTTTGATTGTCAGGCTTTCATACTCAAATACTTTCTACCATGTCTGGTAACCACTCATATTGGTCAATGGCTGTGGTCAAGGTTTTGAACACTGTTAAAACTGAAATACATGTTTTTTGACACACCTGTTATTATGAAACAATACAGCTGTCTTTGATTATGGCTTTGACAATGTGGCTACGGTTGTGTACGTGTGTGTGTGTGTGTTTGTGAGACAAAGAGAGAGAGAGAGAGAGGGCACATGAGAAAGATCAGAGACGACACAGGTCATAATCTTGAAACTTCTTACTGTGAAACACAAACAGACAGATGTCTCCCCCTTCCTCCCCGCCCTGCCTCCTTTCCATCTCTCTCTCCATCTCTCTCTCCGTCTCTCTCTCCGTCTCTCCATCTCTCTCTCCATCTCTCTCTCCATCTCTCACTCACTCTTTCTGACCCTCTCTCATGAGGGATAAACTGTAATTCTATTCAGAACAGATGTGAGAATATATGATGCATTGCTGTTCAGCCCCAACAGCAGAATACATAGTCTCTCATGAACTGGAGCACAGATGTCAGCCTTCTTAGGCCTTCATGCTGTGAAGAGACTCACTGCACAGAAGCATATTCACTTTACCTGTAAGATGATATATTAATATTGCTTTCTCATCACCAGTGCTCTATGGGATCTGTGGAAGTGGATTGGGGGGGGTGATAGAACACAACAGAACTGGGACTCCAGAGTTAACCAGGACCTTTCATGGTGGAGGTGGAGAAACCAGCTGTGTGTGATGAAGAATGCCAAGGTCAGATTGGTAATCCCACAGCCTTATTCACGAGGGATTAGATAATGATGAATAAAAAAAACGTCCCTGGGTTTTGATTAAGAATTATGGGGTTAGGGGATTAAAGACGAGCAAATGCTATTGCATTGGCCAGAACCCAATCCTAGAATTAATCTGAATACCAAAAAACAACAACCTTAAACTGTCATTACATGGTGAGATTAAGGAGGGCAAAAGCCTGCTTGAATCCTTCTGTGAACACACACACTTCTGTAGATAGCCTTAAGAAGCTGTTTTATCTACTGCTAGTATTGATTTAAATGGATAATGTAGTAATAACATTACAATGTAGTAATACAGTCTATTACTTGGCATTAACCTCTGACATGCGGTAAGAACTGTGCACTTCTTGTCCATGATTATCTGCTGTACTGACAATATGCATGATTTGTACTATGGATAAAAGCAACTGTTAAATGAATAAAACATCAAATGTGTATTTTCCACTCTCTTGCCTGGAGAGAGAGCCATATGCAGGGGCCGGAAGAGGAGATTAAAGTAAAATAGTGGTGGTGAGGGGAGAAGAGGGAGAGAAGCCAGAATGGAAGATAGGGTAGATTAAAGGTGCAAAGGGTAAGGTGGAACAGGAGGAGAGGAAGAATGAGACACGGGTGGATTCCTCCATCCCCCTTTTCTCTCCACTTCTCTCCATCCATCTAATTTCTCCCCCCCTTAGGTCCGGCTCAGCGATCACAGGAACAGAAATAGAGCCGAAGACCCAGAAAATCATCTGCCTCGAGCGAAAGAGAGGAAGAGAAAAGGGGGGGTAGTTCTGCCAGGTGTCTGCATTTTCTGAATGCAGTTGAGTGCGGTCGAGTATAAATTGTTTTTTTTTAATGTGTAAATGTAATATCTTATGTAAATGTGTAAATGTGTACCCTCATACCCGGTGTTCATGTAGCCTTTATTGTCTTTATGCAGAGACACATATAGCTGAGTTCGATTCACCATCTAGATTGCTTGTTTGGAGGTGTGTGTGTGTGTATGTGTCAAAATGTAAAAGAGAAGATGAGATGAAAGATTGACTTTTGCCTATGATGTGATAGTTAAGCCTAATCAATCAAGGTTCTGCGCAGTAATAAGACCTTTTTTTCTCTGGTTATCCCTGCTGCTCATCCTGCAGGCTTCTTATGGATTCCTCCAAAGCCAGCTGAGAGCACCTTGATTAAAGCAATTGATGTAGATTGCTATGGGGTTTGAAACGTGTGTGTTTTTCTTAGTGTTTGTTCAAAACTATTTGGACACACTATTTGGACCTAGACACAGAAATGTGCATCCTAAATGTGGTCACTGTTTCCCATTTCAGCTTTAATGGGCTACCCACCACCAGAACACAGCTCAGAGCAGGCTTCTGATTCTTATGTAACAGAGGTTCAGCTAAGCCCCCCACCCCCCCCCCCCCACCCCCATCCATGCAAGAAAATATCATGGCCGGAGGATTTAGCCCTCAACAAGAGGATTAAAGTATGGATGAACTCCGGTGGAATATATTTTCAACCCACAAATAGGGAAGCTGCTCCCCCCTGCCTTGTGTACCCTGCCAAATCTCCACCTAATCAAGACTGAATCCAAACAGTGATTGAAGGTCACTACTAGTACTTTCTTAAGGTGTGTGTATGTGTGCGTTGTGTGATGGCGTGTGTAACGGCTGCTGTGCAGTGGTTCCTGTGATGTGAGGGGCTTTAAAACAGCAGGCATGTTCAGGGTCACCCCAAGGGGTCCTTATCTCCACGAGCTGGTTGTGTCTGGCTCAGCGACAGCGACTAGCTGAAGAAGCAACTTCCCTGTAGGTGATGCCAGAGGGGCCATGGTAGATCCGGCACACACGCACAAGGAAGAACAATCATTGTGGAAAATTGTAAAATGCTTTATTCTGGAAAAATGAGCACAGTACAGGAGACTGCAACAATATACCCATCTTAGGACAAGCGACATGAAAATTCCTCCGTTACCATCCATTCATCCACTCTATTACAAACACATTTCACGTCATTATTGATGTTGCTACAAAGGCAATAAACTAAACGACGTATAATTGTAGATTTACTGCTGATATAGGCTATTTAATGTATTCACACAAGAACGGAGACCGACAATAAACAGAATAGAGCGGCTCGCTAAATAACACGAGAGGGGATCCTAGCGTTTCATCCAGCCTCTCAGACAGTGTGTCTCTATAAGCACTAGGGTAAACGGGGCTTCCTCAGTGGCCTTCTCTATGCCATGGTCTCCTTTCTCAGGGTGCGTTTGGGATGACACATGCCACTAGCCAAACCGGCGCGGCTGCGGGGTCGCGACCTTCTCTTGATGGTTTTGTGACAGCGCAAAGAGATGCCCAACTCCTCCATGACGCTGCTGAAAGAGGCACACTGCAAAAGAGAACAACAGTCGCCAGGTTAGCGTTAGCCGAGTTAGCCTTTCAGCCTTGGTCCAGGGGAGATGTACAATGCTGGCACATTCATCAAGGGTAGCTGTAATGGCACCGAGACAAGCCGGTATTATTCTTTATGTGTATGCTACATTTACATTTAGTCATTTAGCAGACGCTCTTATCCAGAGCGACTTACAGTAAGTACAGGGACATTCTCCCTGAGACAAGTAGGGTGAAGTGCCTTGCCCAAGGACACAACGTCATTTTTCACAGCCAGGAATCGAACCAGCAACCTTCGGATTACTAGCCCAATTCCCTAACCGCTCAGCCCCCTGACTTCCCACCTGACATGATAATACAGGCTGCAGCACTGAGCTGCACAATTCATGTGTAACAGTTTTTTCCAAACAATGTATGCCTACAATAGCCCTACTACTATGTGGAATTCAACAAAACTGACAAGAGATGAGAAACATTATAAACTGCTGCAATGTCATTATGTAAAAAGTTATGAATGAATGATTTGATGATTAGGAAAAACTATTTAAAAAAAAGCCTGAGGCTTTGAAAATAATTAATAGTTAGAAATGAAATGTTATTTATAATCACCTGGTTTGTGTCGTGACCCAAGCTGCATTAAAAACAGCAGTCATGGCTTCTTACATAAATGTATAATGAAGTGGGATAATGGAATATCACTTTTTTGTCCATCCTGGATTGACACGTTTAGCAAATAGACAGATACATTTATGCTTCTTGCGAACACAGTCTCAAACCAGTTTGCAGTTTAACTGTTAGAACTTCCAAATTGACCTCTTCTTCACATTTAACCCCTGTGGGTTATACTTTGTCTCCTCCCACCTGGAACAGGGAGAGAACGCTCACCTGATGCTGACCTGCTCTCGTCTCCAGGGAGGAGGAGGAGGAGGAGGAAGAGGAGCAGCAGGAGGAGGAAGAGGAGGAAGACCCTGGGACTAACCATGTCACCAGGAAACCTACCTTGCAACAGCAACTGTGAGTATAAAGTCACAAAGTGGGATTTTGGTAGCAGGATTGGGTAGCAAATCCTACCCACTTGCTCCCCAGTCTAATTAGCATATCCTCCTGGGCCAAACAAACAGTTGAAAGGCTTCTATCAGGCCCAAACTCTCTTTAATCCCAGTGTACTTTTGGATTATGGTATTATTCAATTAGCTTTTCGAAATGAATGTCTTTGGTGAGATAGGTTTGGTTCTGGCTTGGTGCTCTTGCGACCACATGGTTTAATCTGGTGCTGGTCTGATCTAGTGTTGGTGTGTTGGTGTGTGTTGGTGTGTTCTACTGTAATGACTAGACAAGCGAACCATCTAAGGGCTGCTGCTCCTCCTCACACAGACAGATCTGGATCTCTGCCCTCCAGGCTGTGTGTGTGTATGGTGTGTATGGTGTGTGTGCGTGTGTGTGTTGATGGGAAAAAAGCTCCAAGTGTCTGAACCACTGTTTAGAATGATCCGTCAGAACTTTAGCTGAGAGAGGAGGAAAACAACTCAAAGTGTGACTAGCCGCTCTGAAGTTCCTCTACATGTAGAGCAGCTGCACTGACTATGAGGCCTTTTAGGATTTGCAGTGAGCTCTGTGCTCGAGCTAAGCTAAATAAGATACGCAATAAGAAGCATTAGCTGAGAGAAAATGAAATAGGACTCTTTTATAACTGCTTGCTGTGTTCTCCACCTGGTTTTCAGGGATCAATTTGAGTGTTTTCTCCATTTTGAAGTGGCCTTGCACTGATGCAAACCGGCAGCATTGTGCTTCTCTTACAGTCTGTCATAAGGACAAAGAAGGAAGCAACACACACGGTAATAGAGGCAGAGCTGGGAGATTCTGGTTTACAGAGGTTGCAGTGCTTTCTTCCTTCAAGACAGGTATTTTCAGATTTTCATCTAGTAAAGTGCATCTTACAGTAATAAAACCGTTAGTAAATGAAAAGGTACTCTCTAGCTAAATAATTTAATGAAAATAGACTACAGGTTTATATTCATGTATTTCTACTTTAGATTCTGCCAATGAGGCCTCCATTGTTACTCTTTGGTGTGTGTCACTTCCTTTATCCCCGGGAAATGACAACTGCTTTTCTTTGGTCATAACATAAACAGTAAGTCAAATGTTAATGTAAGAAGAGATTCAGTGCCATCTAGGCTTTAACATCCACTTAGAGAAAGCTTTTCTGATTTCTAAACACCGCTGTAGTCATTAGGAGGTCATCTTCATAGGCATATCCAGAGGCCCTATCTACATTACAGGTGCATGGAACCACAGGACAACAAAACGGGAGTCTAGGGGGTCACAGATTATAGGTCGAAGGTTGAGAGTCATGAGGCAAAGGGAGCGTGGACACTGGGACACTTCCACAGAGGAGGTGAGGACCTGTTTATGGGGCACGGACGTGTTGTCACCAACCTATTGTCAAGCGTGTTTGGCGAGTGGGAGCGTTGCCGTAGCTACTCTATATCGTCCCCCAGCAGCCTGCCGCTCTCCAGGTCGTTGGAGAGGGACGAGCCAGAGGAGGAGGTGGAGTCTCTGCGCTGGAACTGACGAGACTGCACGCCATAAAAGAAACAGAAGGCCTGTGGCCCCGCCCAGCGCATGCATGCACAACGAGACAAGATGGAGAAAAAACATCAAAACAAACAACACAGGTCAGACAAGCAATTTGTGTTCAGGAAGACTTACAGCACGGTGCAATTAAATATGGTTACTTACATGAGAGACAACAACATGGCGTACAAGGCAGACTTGTTAAGCTAGCCACACACTTGCTAAATATTTGAAATCACTGTGACTCTTTGCATGCTAATTCAATGTAAATAACAATCAAGCAGAAACAAACAGTGAAAGAATATTTGATCAAACAGAGAGAGAAGAAAAAACACCAAGCCACAGAGTGCACAGGCACACACAAGCCAATCATAATAATGTGCATTATGGGGTTTCTACAAATAAACAGATAGACTCAGTTTGATATCCTAACAGCAGAGAAGCAAGATGAGAGCAGACAGAGAGATGAACCCAGCCTGGGTTTGCTTCCAGTCAGCTGGTGTCCAATGTTGTCAAGGCAACACCAGCAAAAGCACATTATTTATATTGGTTCCCAACTCTTACTCCCATCTCCCCCCTACCTTAAACAACAGCCATATCTAAGGGGTTTATGCAAATGTCGGAAACGTTGCCAGATCAGTGGAGCACCTGTTCAGTTCGAACTGTGGATCAGCAACGCTGATCCACAGTTTGCGTTTGTGAAACCTACAAAACAAAATGAGCCTGATAGGAGCTGAGTTGGTTTCAGAGTGGTTCTGATTGGCTGCCTTACTTCACACGTTCAACAGCTGTTACCTGGATCAGTTTCTTTGGCTGGATTATTTCCCTTATCACAGTTTAGCACGCTCGGCACCCGGCCACCCCACCACCCCACCACCGCCTCCCAGTTCTCTTCCTGACCTCCAGGCACATCCCCTCCCCCACCTCCACACACCACCTCTCCTCTGGACCTCGCAGAGCTGCAGGAAGGCCTCCAGAGCTGTTGGTGGCGCCACCCATCCTCCTCCCCTCCCCGCTCAGACAATAAGAAAAACAACAGCCTTCGCCTCTCTCTCACCTCCTCGATGTCAGAGTTCTTGCGGGCCTTGTAGATGAACTCTCCTATGGCCACGAACACAGAGAGAACCAGGCCGGCAGCCAGCACGATGAAGATGCCCCCAATGTTCTCCACCCCCAGGGCGCTGGCCTCCTTGTTGTCCTCCTCAGGACAGCCGTTCCCTCTCCACCACTTCTCCTTCATCATGTGGAGCTTCCCTTCTTCCTGCAGCTGCAGGATGGCGATGGTGATCTTGTCGCGGTAGGGGGAACCTGGGGAGAGGAGAGGAGAAGAGAAGAGAGGAGAAGAGAGGAGAACAGAAGAGAGGAGAAGAGAAGAGAGCAGAGCAGAGCAGAGAATAGGTTAAATCGAGTAATTGAGGGATTTAATTTATCACAGTTTGCACTTTGCTTTTGGTCCTGTGCCAATTTGATCTTTTTTTTCTAATGGGCGAACCAAACCAAGTGCATCCATGGTAACTGGAATTAATTAGATTGGGATATATGTATTGAAAGCTCAGATGTGAGGGTGAGGGGGGCCAGGAGGGAGTCTTACTGTACCTATGGGGGTGCCCACCCCGTAGCCCTTGGAGTCTATGAGGCCTCCTATCTGGGTGAGGTTGCAGTTCCTCTGGCTGATGTACTCTATGCTGGTGGACTCCATCAGCATGGCATAGTCCGTGGTGAGGACACGCGTGATGCCCTCCCTGTTGTTCTTCACCAGGGCTGTGTTCTTCCTACTGCTCATGAACGCCCACATCTTCTCATAGGTGGAGATCTTGGATTTCTGACAAAGCAAGTTTCTTAGTGAAGGGGGGTAGGAGAGTGTGTTTGTGTGCGCGCGCGCGTGTTTGTGCCTGTGTTGGCAGGAGCGCGTGTGCACGTGAGGGAGAGCTGCGGGATTTATGTGTGTGTCTTGTGTGCCAGTGAGAGCATGGGGCCTTGGAGTGTGTGTGTGTGTGTTCATGGAGGTGTGGTTCTCCTCTCAGTCAGAGAAAATAGGACAGCTGCGTGCTAAATCTCCTCCAGCTGATTCAATTCCTCCTTGCCGTCTTCCCTCCCATCCGGGCAGCTGTAATCACAGGCTGCCATCTGAAGGGATAAAGCCCCCGACGGCTCGCCCCTGCAGAGTCGCCAGGACTCCCAAGGGGACTGGAGGGACACAGAGGGACTGTAGGGACACAGAGGGACTGTAGGGGGACAGAGGGACTGGAGGGGGACAGAGGGACTGGAGGGGGACAGAGGGACTGGAGGGGGACAGAGGGACTGGAGGGGGACAGAGGGACTGGAGGGGGACAGAGGGACTGGAGGGGGACAGAGGGACTGGAGGGCGACACACTACATAAGCGGGGAACGGGAAAGTTATCTACAGTGGCGCACTTCTGCAAACCCATTCCTGCCTGCAGACGCACAGTGTCTAAAAACATAAAAAAACATTCAACCCACACACACGCTGCTGGCCACAGTCTTATATCAGTCCCTATTACAGTTTTTCTCGATTGCTAACACACAAAAATGGTATATGTAAGCCATCCCCACAAAACCATTTTGCCAAATCCCAGCAGAAAGACCATGTACCCCAATCTTTAAACACAATTTACCCTTTTTGACACATTTCTCAGGTTCATTCACACTTCTTTGCAAACGTCTAAACACACCTCTTACTTTAAGACACAATTATCACCATTATGTCATTCAGAAAACACTGCCATTTGATAAGTAAACCCAAAACAGCGCAATTCAAACACCCTTACCAACCAATTATCCATGTGTAAGCACTAACAAGCAAATATACTCAACAAGCAATCAGGGGTTTGGAATGAATACAAAGGTAAGCTCATCTGTACTTTGAAATCATGGATGAAAATATCAGAAGAAAAGGAAGAATTGTCCAAATGAGAGGAGGTGGACAAGGGAGAGGAAGAAGAACAACAATCTCAAATGAGATCCATGCCACACTATGACAGAAATCCCTATGATGATTTGTTTATTTCCTTGTTTTCTTAGCCTTTGTTCCCCAAATTACAATTTACAGCAATACATTTGTGTTGTTGACTAACAGTACTACTATTTGTATACTGTGACTACTACAGTAACAAGAGCTCAAAATGCAATTGCTGTATAATAGAAAATAAACAGCCTGTAAGAAGGACAATTGCAGTAATTGTGAGTTTTATGATTTACATCATGTCAAACTCATGAGGTGGAACATATCTAAAATTCAGGGACACGTTATAGTCAATGATTCTTGAAAACCTTTTTATAATAGTGTTTTCAATTCCTCCCAGCAGTGTCTAAAGGGTATTCAGAAGGTTGAATTTATTTGAGGGCTTTGTGTGTATTTTGAATGCAAAGTTAGGTTTATACGACAGATAATATGGTTTTGACTACAGTGTTTGATTTTGGGTCAAAAGTCAAGGGTTTGGCCAAAACAGTGTAAGTATGAAGATGTGTGTTTAGAGTTTGGAGAAAACACAGTACACATTCAAGAAATGTGTCTTAGCAATTGAGAAAAACTGTAATGGTGAGAACAACAGGAAGTCCATGTAACAGGAAGTCCATGTAACAGGAAGTCCATGGAGCTGGGAGTCCACGTAGCCCCACCGCAGCTCTGGTCCCCCTACCTTAAAGAAGGTCATGGTGGAGCCGTCCCTGACGGAGCCGTACTCGATCCTGGTCTGCTTGGCCAGGTCGTCGGCCGAGTCGATGGGGGCGTCCATCCGCTCCACGGTGAGGAAGGCCGCCAGGTTGGCCGTGTAGGAGGAGATGATGATGAGGGTGAAGAACCACCAGATCCCCCCGACTATACGAGTAGACAGAGCCTTGGGCATCAGCTCCGAACCTGCACACAGAGATGGAGCAGAGGTTAGAGAGAGAGGGAGAGAGAGATGAGAGAGAGAGAGAGAGAGAGAGAGAGAGAGAGAGAGAGAGAGAGAGAGAGAGAGAGAGAGAGAGAGAGAGAGAGAGAGAAAGAGAGAGAGAGAGAGAGAGAGAGAGAGAGAGAAGAGAGAGAGAGAGAGAGATGAGAGAGAAGGGGTTGAGAACAGAAAAAAAGTGGAGGGAGAGGAGGGAGAAAGAGATATAGAGGTTGAGAGAGAGAAGAGAGAAAGATTGAAAGGGAGAGAGGGAGAGAGAGGAGAGAAAGAGGGGAAGGGGGAAAGCTCATTTTGGTGCAGGGATTAATCTATGTGTGTACACACAGTAGGTGTCTACATAATGTGTGTCTCTGGCTGTCTCCTGAACAGCTTCCAGATCTCAACGAGGTTCGGTTGCTATAGAGCGAACAGGACCATCAAGATCAGTCAGAATGACACGGATAAAAGAGGAACAGTAATAAGAGCACTGTGTGCGTGTGAAAGAGAGAGTGAGCGAGCGAGCGATCGAGGCAACGAATAAGCAAGAAACTGAGCGTGTGCGCAGGAGAGAGAGAGGGAGAGAGGGTTATGTATGTGTTTATCTGTATGTTCGTGTGTGTGTGTGTGTTTGCCCTGCCCACCCTGATAAACACATTCCAGATAAGATGATCTTAATAGTTGGATTCACACCACTGCACCTCTCGGCTCAATGAGATGTCCATCTCCACCCAGAATGATCAATGATGGTGTTCTTATCTATCTATTTCTCTTCCGTAGACTCTTCACCGCTTGGCTCTCATCCAAACACTGGAGATGGGCTGTGCTTCCGTGCGGGGCTTAGATGTGTGTGTGTGCGTGCGTGTGTGTGCGTGTGTGTGAAGTAGGAGACTGTTTGGCTTGTGATAAATCAGGAATAGAGAGCTTGCAGTGAGCTATGCTCTTTGACTATAATAGCTGTGTGTACGTGCAAGCATGCATTTGTGTGTGTGTGTGTGTAAATAAGCTGGCAAAGCATAATGGACAGAATGTGAGAACAGGCATGTGCGTGATAGAGCTCAGACTGACACACAGGAAGAGAAATGAAGGCAGGAGAGAGAAACACACACACACACAAAGCACTTGGGGCCGAGTGTCCTCAACCGATAGAGAGAACAAGAACAAAGGAGAGAAAGAGAGAGAGAAAAAAAAGAAAGGATGCCGACTTTGTCTGTTTTAGCCAACATTTAAACACCGGCATTTTAGTGGTCAAGGCTTAAACTGGGCCAAGGAGTTTCGAGAGTGAAACCTGGAATATGGCTGGTTGTCACGGCAATGTATCCAAGGTAGGTGGGCACACCCTGATACCTCATCTGATTGCTGAAGGCGCTTGTGCACACAGTCACACACACACGTCAACGCACACACCCAGCTCATACGCTGTGAGACTTTTGAGGGGCCTTGGGGTAGGGACCCCAACAGAGGAGTACACCAGAGACCAGGCCTACTGGCCCAGCGACCCCAGCACACTGTGGGACGTGGGACATCACGGCGGCGCCCTGGCTACCTTGCCGCATGAGAGCTCCGACGCCGAACCAAAAACTGTTGAGCAAAGTGAAGTTGTTCTCCACGAGTTCCGAGGATGGGTTGCAGGGGTGAGGGTTGTACCACTCGTACGGAGTAAACCTGAGGAGAGAAGGGAGGGTAGGGGGGGGGAGGGAGGTGGGGAGGGAGGGAGGGAGGGGGGGACGGAGGGGGGGGAGGAGAGAGCGAGAGAGGGAAGGGGGGTAGGAAACTTTAGCTGTATGTACAGTAGCTGACGAGGCATCCATAGCGTATACTAACACAATCTGATTGGGCAGGGCTGGCTACCTCATTTGCATTTAAATCATCACTACCAATCTCCCCTGCTGGCTCAGTCTTCAGCTGCCAGCCGCCCAGACATTTTAAACGATGCCCTTAACTGGATAGATGTAGAGCCAGCTCACACATAGGGCTACTAAACGATGACTGCACTCGCAGCAAATCCTACAGGCCACCCAAGAACAAATATCCCGAGATACATTTCTGCACGGCAAAGGCAATCTAACCCGAAGGACTAACTAAGAAACAGTCAGCGCTCTCGGAGAGCCATTCCATTTGCTTCATTTATATTCTGTACATTCAGGACGAAAACCAAAATGCATTTGTCCTAATAACAGGAACTATTCCCCAGACAGGCGCATCCATGCTGACGCTACGGTTGCAACCTCAGTAGCTGTTCTTTCAACCCAACGCCCTGATCCCGTACCTGGCGATGACGAAGAGGACACAGCTGACCCCAGTGCAGGCCAGCAGCACGTACATCCAGATGTCGGGGGAGAGGGGGTTGAGGAAGGAGAACACCCCAGGGTTGGTGCCGTTGGGCTTGCGGTACAGGATGCTGATCCCCAGGGTCATGAAGGGCTTGGAGAAGTCAATGGACTTCTCCCTCACGTAGGTGATGGTCAGAGGAGCCACGGCAAGGTCGGCTATCTGAGAGGGGGAGGCGAGGGGGGGAAGGGGGGGGGGGAGGAGAGGAGAACAGAGGGGTGGAGAAGGGAAAAGAGAGGGAAGGGGAAGGAAGAATGGGAAGGGGAGGAGGAAACATAGGTATCACTTTTCATATAACAAGTCGGAAAATACCAAACAGCTTGCGAATACACTGCAAAAAAGGTCTGCTAAAATACAAGAAATTGACACTAAATTTTAAGAGAAAATGACTTAATATACTAGTGAAATTATCTTGCTGCATGGACAGATAATTTTACTCGACAAGATATCTTAAAATAAGTTGGTTCCAGTCTAGAAATACGTAGGCTTAAAAAATAGAAACTAGTAAATAATTTTTGAAACAAGATAATAAATATTATATTTTCAGAACTAAGATTGTAAATCTTGGCAAGCAGAATAATTTGCAGTGTAGGCTTGCTGAGTACTGTATCTCAGTCGCACCTTTCAACCAAAGACCAGCGTGGAGGCCAATCACATGACCAGACTTACGTGGTCAATGAGCTCCCGGACCATTCCGTTCCACTCTCCCTTGTCATTCTGGGCGCCATATTTCCCGTCAGTCACCAGTTTGACCTCATAGGTAAAGCCCAGGATGTTGGACAGCTCCTTCAGCAGGTCCAGGCAGTAGCCCTCAAAGCGGTCATTGCCAACAAGCTCCTTGTCCGATTTCTTATGCATTACATAAGGGTTTTCCTGCGTGAGTGCAAATGCAAATGAAGAGATGATCCTAGGACATCCACAACCTTACTCCTCCTCTCCTCCTGTCTAATCTCCTCCTGTCCCTTCCCCTCTCCCCTCCTCCCCTTTCCTCTCCTGCCAACCCCTCTTCTCTCCTCCTCCCCTCTCCTCCTCCCCTCTCCTCCTCTCCTCCCCTCCTCTCCTCCTCTTCTCCTCTCCTCCCCTCTCCTCCTCTCCTCCCCTCCTCTCCTCCTCCCCTCTCCTCCTCCCCTCCTCTCCTCTCCTCCTCTCCTCCCCTCTCCTCCTCCTCTCCTCACCAGTATGGTGGTGACGACGAGAGTGCGGTTGGCCAGAGAGTCGGTCACATTGTTGTCCTTGTTTCTGCTGTTCTCCGTCAGGTTCAGACCCCTGTACGAGTTCCACACGGCGATCTGGAGAACGCAGACAGCTACTTAGCTACTGGACATCATCAACACGTACATCAAATAAATGTTTGAAACGTTTGAAATGTTATTCAGGTAGGTTCCCTGTTTAGGGAACGGATGGCTTGGTGTTTTCTTCGGAAATATTGGAAGATCACATGACAAAATACAGCATGTTGTTTGTGGATAGGTGGTTGGGTAACAGGACAAGGTCAAACATCACATCAGAGATGACAGGATAGGTGACAACAAGGGACGGCATCGGTAAATGTACAGCCTCGCTAGGGAATATCTGATCCATCAACATTTTCACCCTGGGCTGTGTGTCACTTCCCACCACTGTAGACGAGGAGACAGCGGATAACACTCAATCACAGAAGAATAATCCAGACAGTTATCAGATTAAGAGGAGAGAAGCGCCGGGGAGTCGGGATTTAACCCTCTCAAATCCTTTTAACAGCTGGAAGATAATATCTGTTAATTATGATCCTCCCGGGGTCAGGGGTCATGTTATGACTTCTTTGGGGTGGCTACACAGGGAGCTGGTTATCAGGAAAACTGCTCCTGTATTAAACCGGTCATCAGTCTTTGGCTGAGTGGAGGAATGGTGTGTAAAACTCAACACAGTGTAGGATTAATGGCTTCTACGCCTGGTTTTAAACCTGCCATAGTCAAATAGCAATAGATAATGTTTTGATAATAAGAAGCGATGAGAAGGAGAGAGTTCTTAACTCTATCATACTTTGTGGGCTACTGAGCTGTAAGAATCTCTGTATGTACTGTGCCTGCCAGGGCAGTTAATCACCACACAGCCTTGTGCTGTAAAATAAATAAACACCAACTAGATCATTTCTCTGCACAAAGAACACGACGAGAGAAAAGACATCCCAGCTGACTAAGCAGCAGAAGGACATGTGAGCAGTGGAACGATACAGAACTACAAAGAAAGTTCCAGCCTTTTAAAGTTTTACTGTCCAAAGGTAAAATTATTCATCCCCTCGTATAGTTTTTCCAGCCTCATCTTCAGAACACATTAATCGCGCCATTGGTCAATACCCAATATCCAACAGGGCTGCCACGCTTTGATAGTCAATGTTATTACAGGACCTTAGGACTCAAGCGATTTGTGTATGGCTGTATCTGTATTATTTTAAGAGTAGAAGGGACTTAATGAAAAACACAGAGGAGAGAGAGAGGAGAGAGGAGCGAGAGGGCTAAAGACTAGATTGTCTGCTATAAGAATAGCACATGCAGTGTTGTTGATCGTACACGCACAATATCTGAAAATCCCTTTGAAGTCAATCTTTGCCCTATTTCCATGAAGGAACATTGTACAGGGGATTGTTTTTAGGGAGGAGGGGTCAACACAGGGAAATGAAGATACTGGAAAGGTAGGGGAGCAAGTTCAGAGAGCGTTGAAGGCGCGGGCACAAACCTTGATCCACCTTTTATTGAGGCGACTGGAGCCCTCCACAATCCCCTTGTGAAGAGGCAGAGAACACAGCTGAGAGTGAGTATCACAGAGCCCTGGCTGCAGGGAGGCCTTCAGGGGGATCAACATCTCTAACGAGGTGATGAGGACTAATGAGGACTAATGAGATCCAAACAGGATCTACAATCCTGACGCTACGGGATGTACAATACAAAAACAGGCATTCTAAACCACGCCAGTGATGACTGGCTGTGTCAGTCAGCGGCGCTGCTGATGACTGGAGGAAAGATTACAAAGCACACCCGCGGGTCGGCGTTCACGGGACGCGAAGCGCGCACGCGCGCGGACACACCCGGGTTCACCGCCGTGCGAGGGATTTGATTGGCTGCTGCCGGCCAGTGTGCTCACCCTGGTGGTGCCGTCCTCCTTCAGGCTGATGATGTCTAGGTCAAAGTCCCTCCGCAGTCCGTCCGTCTTGTTAAGGACTATATGTCCTGTCAGACCGTCCCACTGTGCCTGAAGATGGAGAGAGGTAGAGAGAGAGGGAGCGGGAGGGAGAGAGGGAGGGAGAGAATGAGAACGAAAAAGAATCAGACAAAGCGACAGAGAGCGAGAGTGTGATAGTGGGAGAGAGAGTGTGATAGTGGGAGAGAGAGCGTGATAGTGGGAGAGAGAGCGAGACAGAGCAAGAGAGATAGAGCGAGAGAGATAGAGAGAGAGATAGAGAGAGAGAGATAGAGAGAAAGAAAGAAAAGGAGAGTTAGACCAAGTGACACACAGAGAGAGAGTGTGTGATAATGTGTGTGTGTGGGAGAGAGAGAGTGTGTGATAGTGTGTGTGTGTGTGTGTGTGTGTGTGTGTGTGTGAGTGAGTGAGTGAGAGAGAGTGTGTGATAGTGTGTGTGTGTGTGTGTGTGTGTGTGAGAGAGAGTGTGTGATAGTGTGAGAGAGAGAGAGTGATAGATGACCATCCCTCAGGTATCTGTGGAGCCTAATTGAGGCTTTGAAGCCTGAGCCCCCTGGCTGGTGAGGAGAAGTGGATGGAGGTCTGACAGTGACAGAGGTTGGGAACCCAGTCCGGCAGACTGGATGCAGACAGGAAAGAGTGGCATGTCCTCGCCTGTTCATTACTTTTCAGAAGAGTTGAGGGGAAATGCTGTGGTGCCCAGGAGGGTAGATAACAAGTGTGGCGTGGGCATCAGGTACAGCAAGTCCAAAACCAGTTCTGCCCTGTTCTTACAATACCGACCCCGTCAACCATTTGAATACACCCACATCGACCCCAACTGGTGCCGATGGCTTGCCCTAAGGCTAGCTACTGAACACAGTCACCAGTCATAGTGGTGCCATTTACATTTCTGTCATGGGCTTCCAATCCCTGGAGAGCTGACTGCAGACCGAGAGGAGGTCTGTTTGATGATGTGGCCTTCCCAGAGCCTGCAGTGAGGTAATGGACCTGTCAGAGCTTCAGTCCCCTCCAGCGGAAGAGAGAAGAAGAGAGCAGAGGAGAGGAGAGGAGATGGAAGAGAGGAGATGGAGGAGAGGAGGAGAGTCTGGGAGACATCCAGCTGTGGGACTGCAGTTGACTGCACGGCCGTTGGGGGGGGGGGGGGGGGCACCTTAGGGAATGCAACCAGGCGCCAGTCAGGCACATGGAGAAGGCCACAGAGACTACTGTACATAGATTCTATCACTTGGTACACTGGACTTCCATGACAAGAAAGGAGGAAGATTTGTATTGCAGAAGACCCCAGTCACTAACACCAGATGACACACTTTCAATCTCTTTGACTATGCCACCTCTGTCGCCACGGTGTGTTTGACCTGTGTGTGCATGTGTGTGTGTGTGTGTGTGTGTGTGTGTGTGTGTGTGTGGGGGTAATAGCTGGGCATGTGTGTTTAGTGAGTCACCTCCAGGCAGAGCCAGAAGGAGGGATCTACGTACAAGCCCGGTAGGCTGATCCCCCGTATCTCATTCCTAGCTGAGTGTTACCTCCAATCACCTGCCCAGCAGAGGACCCTTACAGAGACTCACACCCCTGGCTCTTTAAAAACACACGCACACGCACACAGGCATGTAGCCTATGTGTTAACGCACACACAGATAGAACACACAGACACAGCTGGTAATGCACCATCTCCTATGTACCTGATCTGTTTATCCTTAGAGCGGGATAATGCTGTCCAATCCTCTGCCTCCCCCAGTGATAGAGAGATGAGATTTAAAGACAAAAGCCAGTTGAAATGGACTGGTAAATGAAATCGTTTCCATGAAACATGGACGTGGGATGAGACTGTACAACCATGCAGAGAGCAGCAAACCAATTACAAAATCATTACACCTATTTGTGGGAAATGGAAAACAATCTAATTTGTGTATTGATATTCTGAAGCTGTGCCGGGCAACTTTTTGGTGTATTTGATCTCAAAAGATAATGGTCCAAAAACAGCACCGTAGTGAGTGTGTGTTCATACTGGTGAAGGACATGGCATATAGAGCATACAGTAATCGCTCTGTCATGTGAGGGAACATCTGGGCGTGTAGACAGAGAAGAGACACCTGAACACCGTACAGAGGTCAAACGCCATCAACGCCATGACAGGAATGACAAGAATCTTATAAAAACAATGCTTTCTAGACATTTCTGTCAACCTGTCCCCATATTAGGTTCACAAAGCGAACCAATCTTTAACCGGCTAATGGAGTCACATGACATAAATGTCTTGTATTTGAGTTCAGTAAGATACAGTTTGTGTTGGCAATTCTCTCCCCTCATAGCGTTTAGTACATTTACGATAAAAACTGAACTACCCATCTCCAAGGATCTGAATACCCCGCCCCCTCTCCTCCCCTTGGATCCACAATATGTTGTGTATGACAGCAATGGACTGGTGGGCAAGTTTCACAGTTTGTTGCTCTCAGGCAATCATTTAAAAGGCATTTATCAAGTGATGAATACCACAGAGTCACCAGCTGTATATGCCCTGGGGATGGGATGAAGAGGAGAGGAGCGGGAGGGAGGGAGAGAGAGAGAGAGAGAGAGAGAGCGATTGAAAGAGAGAAGCAGAGAGGGAGGAAGAGAGAGCGAGTGCGTTGGGAGAGCTGGACCAAAGAGGACTGGACACGGGAGAAGGGATTGAGCGATGACGCTCTCTCTCACTTATTTCTCTTTGCCAGGAAATGCTTCTCAACTGGGTTTAAGACTTATCAAAACGCTCATGCATCAAAGGCCTCATTTCTGTATGTAGCCAGTAAACCAGGCAGGCAACCAGGCAGGCAACCAGGCAGGCAACCAGGTAGGCAACCAGGCAGGCAACCAGGTAGGCAACCAGGTAGGGAATCAACAGAGCTGAAAGGCAGTGAATGAAACAAGGAAATGTATGTTTAACTCTTTCTACATATGGGACAGTGTGTGTTCATGGTGAAGACAGCTGGATTATATTGTTGTATTTTGGGGATTGGCATGTCACTGGAGACTTGCTTCTGTTACAGTGAGTGACTGAGCTGTTGTGGGGGAGTGTGTGTCCATGAGGCAAAATGGCGTTTTTGGATGTCATTGAGACCGGATGAGGGCGGAGAGGGAGAAGGAGCTAGGGTTCAAACCCGGGGCGGGCGGGAGAGCGGCGGGACACTGACCTCTTTGAAGAGGTTCATGAAGCGTGGCCCGAAGCGCCAGGGTTTGTGTCGGTGGCACTGCAGCGAGCTGACCGTCATCTGGGTGGCCCGCTGGGACGCCACGGCGACCATGAACACGGCGTCGTACATCAGGGCCGCCTCCGTCTGGTTGGGGGGGGGGGGGGGGGGGAGGACACAAACACACACAGACTGAGGGTGCCTTCTCGGTGGTTAGGGTTGGCCGGCGGTGGGGTCGGGGGTCGGCGTTGGATGGGGTCTCACCGTCATGACTCCGTCCATGAGGCCGCTCTCCTGCTTGGGCAGGGCCTGATGCCTCTCCGTGGCCCACCGCTCCATGGTGCTGGCCACGTACGGGTCGTCCAGGTTCAGCAGCCTGAAGCCGGTCATGTTGACCCCGCTGTAGCGGTACGGCTCCAGGTCCAGCGCAAACAGGTCCTGAGGGGTGAGATGGAGGGGTAAACAGAGGGATGGGTTTAGGGGAGAGAGAAAGAGAGAAAGAGAGAGGGAGATGGAGCGAGGGACAAAGAGAGAGTGCTGTGGCGCAGCGTTTGAGGCAGCAGAACCTCGGCGTTCCTCTTCAGGGGGCCTCTACCATCTGAGCAGTCATGTGTTCTCACCTGGGTGGGCCCCTGCTCAACCCACTCTGACCCATGGTTCATTATGTCCCGCTAGTGCTAAAGCGAGGACTGAACCAAAAAATGTTCATGGCACAAAACGGAATGTGAAAGCATGACAAATACAAGGACGTTTCGTACGAGTGCAAGGTTACACCGTTCTCGAACGCACCAGAGTAGTGAAAAAGTAATGGTAGTATTCAGTCATCATCCCCATCGACGAAAGCTGCAAGGGAACGCAAAGAGAGGGTTCATTATCAAGCCAAATCAAGCAGACAAACACAAAGACACTCCCACCCTAACATCACACCAACATATCTTAATGGGAAGTCCCCCCACTGGGTCTGTGCTATCATTATGAAACACTTTCATATATCTGATGAACAGTGGGGGGGGGGGGGGGGGGGCGTTGTGCCCAGCATGGAGGAGGAGCCCCATCTCATTACAACTCCTCAGAGACACAGACACTCATTATACACCGTCTGAACCAAACACTGAGTTCAACCAGAGTTCACCTCTCATCTGTAACACGCTCTAAACATTGTATCCAGAGAGAGAGAGAGAGAGAGAGAGAGAGAGAGAGAGAGACAGAGAGAGTAAGCGAGAGAGAAAATAAAGTAGAGACATGACAAGAGTGAAATGATCCTATGTTCCAATACGTTACCATACATCGTAAATGTGTCTAAATAAAAATGATTGTCTTTCCTAATGCATTCTAACGCTGTAACAGCAGGCGGGGCAGCTACGCTCCACCAGTGCTGTCAGGCTGGGACCCCAGACCTGTTTGAGCAGCTCCGCTGCCATGCGATAGGAACAGTCGAACAGAACGAAGAACTCCTTGTCTTTCTTCAGCTCCTTGAGGAGGGGCCGGGCGTCGCTGTCCCCGGGGGTCAGCTGGCGGATCCGGATCTTCAGGTTGAGCTTGGACGGAGCCTTGATCAGCTCCTGCATCCGCATCAGCCCTGCACCACACCAAGCACAGAGTGAACCTGAGGGAGGGAGGGAGGGAGGGTGAAGGGAGGGAGGGAGGGTGGGAGGGAGGGTGGGAGGGAGGGAGGGAGGGTGAAGGGAGGGAGGGAGGGTGAAGGGAGGGAGGGTGAAGGGAGGGAGGGAGGGTGAAGGGAGGGAGGGAGGGATGATGGATGGATGGATGGAGGGAGGGATAATGGATGGATGGATAGGGGCCAAAATACAGTCACAGCCATAGCTACACACACAGACATAGACACACACTCAAGCAAACCCGCACATACACGCACGCACGCACACACACACAGACAAACACAGAGAGCATCACCCAGGCCAGACAGATGGTTTGCGGTCAGATTACATTGTCACATTTCCGACAACCCCAAGCAGACACACAGTGATACTGATGAGCAGCTACTGTAGGAGACATTGCATTATTTATCAGAACACTACACTCTTAGGTTACAGACAAGATGGGCAAATCAAATGATCACATAGCAGAGCAAGAAACCCACCAGAAAATGGACATTGGGCATCATGCCGGGGCCATCCTGAATATGAACACACACACACACACACACCACGCCACACACACCAGCCCTTCACAGGCTCGCACCATCGATAAAGAACTCAAGCTGGCTACTGAACAGGAGTCCAAGTCCAGTTGGAAGCTAGTAAAGGTCCAGATGGTGGAGGACAGATGGTGGAGGAGATATGGAGGAGAGGATCTCTGATGCTCACACACACAGGGCATAGGGGTCAGGTCTTCCTGACATCACAGCTCTGACATCACAGCTCTGACCTCAACATAATGTAAGGCTGGGTGTCAAACTATTTAACCCCCTACAATAACCTTTAGAAAGCACATCCACATGGCCTGGTTGAACCAGGACTTCCACTCCAATGCGCTTTGCACTGCTTGAGGGGCTGTCTAGCTGAACAGGGCCCCCACCAATCTGTCTCTAAGCCCTCACACACGCTATGTATATCATACCCCAGCCCTCCACACACACACACACACACACACACACACACACACACACACACACACACACACTCAGACAGTTTTCGATTGTTTTGGAAACTATGCATATCAGGATGATGTATGAACTGCCGGTGTGATATTTCAGAAAGAAATCCGAATCCAAAACAAATCCATACGAAAGCTTCATCGACCCTGACATTTCTGCTGAGATAGACTATCAGAGCTGGGTCATGGAAATGGACCCTAATGTGGAGGTTGGTTCTGATACACAATTCCCCCATGGTGCACAGAGAGAGCCAGGGGAGGCTGCTAGACAGCTTATCACCCCAGACCTCGGCCTGATTGAGGTGTGTGTCTGGTCAGCGTGCAGCACCGAGTGTGTCGGCAACAATGGAATTGCATCGCGCGATTTGAAATGGAATAGAAATGCATGCTGTCAACAGGAACATATAGACCCAGACCTCATCAGCGCCCGCTCTTTCTCAATCTCTCTCTTTCATGCACACCCTCGATCTATCTTTCCCTCTAATCTACTTATCTATTTTCCTGCTCCTGCACGAATGCGGATCGGCCACGGTGGCCACGCACCTGTGCTGTCCTCGTAGACCACGGTGAGCTTCTTCCACTTGAAGAAGGTGACGATGTCCAGGATGGCCTTGGAGATGGCCGTGTACTCTGGGTACAGGTTGATGTAGAAGGTGTCCTTGTTGTCCACCGAGGGGTGTTTCCAGCGGGTCTGGATGTGGGGCACCTCCAGGGCGTTGCAGATGGACTGGACGGCGCTGACCGAGGAGCTGTGGGAGGGGCCAAACACCGCCGCCACGCCCAGCGCCAGCTGGTCACACACTGCAGGGTGGGGGAGGGGTGGAGGGGGAGGGGGGTGCACAGGATGGAGGGAAGGGGGCAGTGGGGTTGGGTTGTATCAGGACATTCAGCACGGTTTGTGAAAGGTCTGTATCAGACGACACGAATCCTAAAGCTAAGCAATAAGACCTGACAATGCATCAAACATCACACCTTACTCCTGGCAACCATAGTAGACTCTGACTGAGAGCGACTAGATCACGGGTCATTTGGGGTTAGGAGTGTGCGGTGCGGCCGGCTACCTCTTCTGGTGGCCTCGAAGCTGTCGTACAGGTTGATCCTCTGGATGTCGTAGGTCAGCGTGGTGTTGGGCATCAGCGTCCGGTTCCTGTTGATGTTGGTCACCGCAAACTTGAAGGCCATCTCCTCGACACTCACCAACTCACGCTCCCGTGTCTCAAAGATGCCGCCTGCGGGGACGGAGGAGAGAGAGAGAGAGAGAGAGAGAGAGAGAGAGAGAGAGAGAGAGAGAGAGAGAGAGAGAGAGAGAGAGAGAGAGAGAGAGAGAGAGAGAGAGAGAGAGAGGGGAGTAGTGTAGAGGGAGACAGGGGAATTAAAAGCCAATAAACACGAGCAGACACTTTGAAATTGACGGAAGAGGGAATAAAAGATCAATTAAGAAGGAGAGGGAGTTCATTTTGAACAAGTAGGATGATGAGAGGGCAGGGGTGAATGGCTGCTCATCAGGAAAAAAAGAGAGAAAAGGATGAAAGTTGCCAGTGGAATGAAAGACAGAGCAGGGACACAAACAAACAGAAGGAGTGGTGGTGTTGGAGATTGGCAATTATACAGCATCCACAGAATGCAATTATTAAGTTCTAGTGATTTGTGAGAAATGTGCTGAAAGCGGACATGGGCACTGCCCTCTGAGTAATCGTATGAATAATGGTTTATGTAAAATCCTTGGGTTTGTGGAACGGGTAATTATTCTTTCCATGTTATTGGTGGAATGATTCTAAACAACAAGAAGAAACTGGTAGACGCAGCCTGTGTGTGTGTTTGTTTGTGTGTGTGTGTGTGTGTGCGTGCGCACAAGGCTAGACTGAACTCCCATATTCATTATAGAGCTATTCGGAGCAGTCAAATAGCCATGATTAAAGAGAGTGCAGTGTATCTATTGTGTGCATGACGTTAATTATATTAGGGCAAGGCCATTACTAACAATACAGAAAGCCTGGAGCTATGCTCATGAAGAGCTGATTCACCTAACCTTCCACTGTCACATTTGAACAGTCAAAACCTGTTTGTAGGTCAGGATGGGGATTGGCTACGCATACCTGGGCCGCATCTCAATCCAAGGAAGCGTTCCCTTCTGTCTTCCTTCCCTCCACTAATAGGTTATATCAAATCAAATCATCAAACTTTATTAACAGCTCATAGCACCCACCGGACAAGGAATGGAACGTAATACCTCTCATAGGAACCAGAGATAAGTGACAAGTCTTCAAACTGCACCCTAGAGCGAAAACTTGCCAATTTACAGACACATTGCAATCTGAAAATCAGCTTGCCTGCAGCCCAAATTTTGCACATTTAACGAGGGCCATTTCAGATGTGCCAAATCCTCTTCATGGGGTTTAAATCTAGTCCTCGTAAACATGGTCATAAAAATGGAGACATCCTGAAACAGACTCCATCTCCCATACAGCCCCCTCAGATGTTTCGCATTTGGTATTCAATCAACAATGAACCAGCTTCTACAGATCCATTCAAACGAGAGAGAATCGGGTGTTATAAAGGGGAAGAACTACTGTCCTCCACTATCTCTGACTTCAAACACATTCTAGGCACTCTCCTCTCAAAACGTTGGAAAGTCATTCGCATTCAAAGCCGCGTAGAGCAGGATGTGTGTGTGTGTGTGTGTGTGTGTGAAAGAGGGAGCGTGTGTGATGTCCTGAGGCTCCGCCGACGGTCTGCAGCTTCATCTGAAACCTCCAGTGGAGAGCAGGGGATGACCCTGGGGTGACCTTGAGCTCCTTCAGCCCAGTCAGCAGGGGACCCACAGAGACTCTGGGCTGTGACAACTCACCGAGGCAGACAAAGAGGAGGAAGGAGCGAGGAATAATTGGTGCTCCAAAATGGTGCATTCAGTACAGAGGCCTTGACTGTAGGTGGTGAGAGACTATTGGGTCTCTGACTTCGATCGCTGCCGGTGAAATATTAGAGTAACAAGCCTCCGACGTCAATGTTTGACTATTTATTTGTTTACATGATTAGACTTGATTTGTTTTCTCAGGGCCAGCAATAACTGCTCAAAACTGCATGCAAGCCTTTATCGGTGTTCCCATGTTTGCATGTGTGTGCGTTGCCAGAGAAATAGATAGGGAACCGAAGCTTTGATTGGCTGTCTGCTAAGATCCCACTGTGTGTCACTATTCTCCCAGAGATCAGATTGACAGCTATGAATAGCACAACACCTTCACTGAGCCAGAGGTCGTACAAGATAGCATCTCTATTGTCAGACAGCTGCTCACAGCAGGGCTGTGAGGACAGGATGGAGCGATGGATGGATGACAGTTGGCCCTAAACCGGTGGAGAGGAGGAGGGAGGAGACTTAGTGGGGAGCACAGGGCCGGGAGAGTTAAACAGAGAGGCGGAGAGGAGCAGAGCTGAGCCCCTGCCAACACGTCCGGCAGACCTAATCGCAGTGTGACGTTCAGGGAGTGTGCGTGCGTGCGCGGTGTCGGCGTGTCTCTGTCTCTCGCACGCTCACTCTCCTTCTCGTTTCTCCCCCTGCTCAAGGGTCGCAGAGAAAAATGCACTCGTCTCATCTTGTTTTTAGAACTAGTCCTACAACTAGACCCACCACGGTGCCTCTTCCCCAAAAGAGGTAACGGTTTGAGCACTTGACAGGAAAACACTTACTGTGTGTAATTGATAGTTGCAGCACTTACCACAGTGGCAGTATTCAGGTTTCTATTGAAGCTCACTTTCTTATCCTTCCCGTCTCTGGGACCCTGTCAATTTACCCCATTGGTGTTTCCACTTTCCTTTCAGCATCAAGACTCAACTACTATTCATCTCGTTGACAGTCAGGTGGTCTCTACCAGACACGACAAGTCACTCACACAAACATGCACACAAACTGGGCCACATAAGCACCCACATCTATGGGAGTCAGGTGGCTGAGCGGTGAGGGAATCGGGCTAGTAATCCAAAGGTTGCCAGTTTGATTCCCGGACATGCCAACTGACGTTGTGTCCTTGGGCAAGGCACTTCACCCTACTTGCCTCGGGGAATGTCCCTGTACTTACTGCTCTGGATAAGAGCGTCTGCTAAATGACTAAAATGTAAATGTAAATGTGTTGTTCATCACATCTAGAAAAGTCAACAGGAGATTACAAAGGATATGTACGTGTTCGTGAGTAAGAGGGGATGTGTCCATCACTGTGGTCATTCCTAATCATCACTAACAATCCACCAGGAAAGTTCTAGAATCAACAGGCACACAAATGGTGCCTTTGCCCAGGGTGTGAAGAGTGTAATTTAACATAATCCCATCCTTCTTCAACACTTACCTTTTTGTGAGTCACACCCACGACTCTCCCGATCCAGTCAATCAATCTCCTATTACCTCTCTCATGCAAGTCTAATGGACTCTCTGACACCAGGACGCTGTGCAGAGCTCAGTCCCTAGCCTCATCATGTGGAAGGCATTCTGCCTGATCAGGGACATCTTGTCTCATTACAGCTCTCCATAGTCAGGCTATGATGGCGGGGTTAGGAACTATTACTCAATTTTTTTCCCTCAGTACATCCATCTCCGTGATTGATTGGATGTCTTGTGCTGGATGTCTGTAAACTATTGCTGTGCGGCCTTCAGTCATTGAAAGAAGGTTTGTGTGTGCGCGCCAGACAGAGAGGTCAGGTGCAGACATACCTGAATCAATAATCTATTAGCCATTCAAGTGTGTGTGCGTGTGTGTGCGTGAGAGTGTGATCTTTAGGAGTGCAGTCACAACTGCACCTTAAATGTTTGAATAGAGATGTATTCTACTGATATATGTTTGATGAGCTTGTTTTGTCTTTCAAGTTTGATTTTCCATTCCTTCCCTTCAACTACTGGTTTATATGGCCGTGGTTTAAATTGGCCTGTTCTTTTCCTTAGTTTGGTATTGGATGCAAGCCGTAGCAAACCGTGCCGTAGCAAACCGTGCCGTAGCAAACCGTGGCGTAGCAAACCGTGCCGTAGCAAACCGTGCCCTATCCGTGCCTATAGAGCAAAAGTTAAATTAGACAACGTGTCAGCGTTTATGTTTAGGTTACAAACCAGATGCGTGCGTATGAATCCTGGGGTAAAGTTCAGCGCGTGTGAACTAAACTCTGGGCTTGGGAGGGAACCGAGACAGACTGGCAGATGCTTCCATTGTCTGTTTAAGTATAATCTTTGCCAGGGATGGAAGGGAGTTGAAAATGAGCCTTTCCAGTATGCTATATGAAAAGGATCTTGAGGGATTTACCGGGCATGAACCCTGGAACCAGACAAACAGGCGGTGGATGGACTAAAAAAGTTCACATACAACGATGTGACGACTACAGTGATTAATTAAAATGTGCCATATTATACTATATAGCGACCATCAAAAAACTCCTTCAACGCAAATTACAGATGTTGCCACTGCAGTTAATTACAATGAGTTTTAAGGAGGGGTCTAGGTAGGTAAAATGTTGCCTTGCACTTGGTGAAATCCAGCAGGTGTTTGCATTTACTGGGCCCAGTTGGCCTACTTTTCATACTCAAATCCACAACTGTATCATAAAGTGGCTACATTTAACTTACCAATTCTTAGGACTTGCTGTGAACTCAGGCAGATGGTCGCCATGAATACTAGACCGGTTAAGAGTTGCTTCCGTTTCTCCATAGTTCTGCAGTCAAACTTCACATTCATCTCCGCAAGTAAATCATGTTGACAGAGTGAAACAGCCTACGTCCGAACTATGAATCTTACGGCGTCCCATCCTCATTACGGGTAAGATTTGGGTGATAAGTAATCAACAGTTCCAAGTTATTCCTGGAAGCCGCCTTGGTCACAACTCAACCGCAGAAAACCCATACATTCCAATCTGCATAGGTTAATATCCCATTTTGAACAGACCGATGGAGCAATTTACATTCCAAGATTCAATTCTAACCTAAAGACAAGTTCACGCTGATAAAACAAGAAAGCTTGCGTTGTCAATTATAACGGTTTGAAATCAATTCCACCCGTCTTTGCGCGCTTGTTGCCGGACACTGAAAAAGGACCAATCCCGCTGATATCCGCGCACAGAACGCGGTGGCTGGTGCGCGTGTATGGGGTCAAAACAGAAGGCTGTCAGCAGCGCGGCAGCTTTCCGCTGTGTGTGGACAGGTCCTGATGAGAGCGGAGATACAGAGTAATCTTCAGGTTAAGCTGTGATTCCGCAGCAAGATTAATTTCCTATGCGAGTGTAGAATAGCAAAATGGGGCAGAATTCACAAGCTGTCGAATGATTCGTTTCTGAGCCTATTTTCTGTCAACAGTTAGTATTGATCACAATGATCAAATAAAATAATACAATAAACTTATGAACTGTATTTTAGAATATTTTTGGACAAGAAATTAAGTAGGCTAGTAGCTTAACTATAACATATGACAGAATGTTACCTGACCTTATAAATTCACTATAAATGCTCATGCCAGGTAGGTACTGTGAACTAACAATGTATTCCAAACAGCAAAGGGACAAGCTCCCCTTGAGATTGAATATGGTTGATTATCGTCACCTACTGGACAAGGTACAGACCTACATCTCTCAACAGTTCACATTAAAGCACCATTCACAAGAGTGCATATCAACACCATCTAGTGGCCTTGTGCCATCTTAACACCCTTTTACATGCACAATGCACATACAAGACACAAAAGCCAAATACGTTTAGAAAATTTATTCCATGATCATAAGAATAAGAATAATATTAATAATAGCAATAATAACAATGACAATAATAATAATAATGATAATACACAGTCCTATGTACCAACACAGTTTAAAAATGCAAAGGGAAAAGTCAAGGATCTCACACAAGTCTCACCTCTATACACACGTGATTGTACTTCACAATCTCAGGGATAGGTCCTACTGGTTAAAAAATACAGTTTTGTTGTCACCCTGTGTGCTAAACCTAACAAGTCATCATGATAAACAGAAGAGAACAACATCAAACCTTTCGAAGCTTCTTTCATAGAAGCCTGTATCTGGATGTAACATATTTTCAGAGTATCAGCATCATCTTAAACATCCACAGTTGCAACTCGTGGTTAATTATTGAGCGAGAGTATTTGTATGTACAGTATTTGTAAGTATGTAGGTTTGAGACAGCACAGCTTAGTGGGAGAATCTAGTACTGCAATTCAAGTTGGAAGGAAAGTGAGAGATTTCTGAGTGTGTTTCTTCTGTCATGCTGTTGATGAAAGCAGACAGACCAGAGACCCTTATTCACAAAGCAAGAGTAGGACCTTAGATCAGATCGTTACACAGTCCATATTATCCATTATCTGCAGTTATCAATGTCATCTAATTGTTAAGACTGATCTTAGTTCAGCAGTCTCATGCTCTGAGATATTGTGTGGGTGTTGGCCCAGGAACAGCTGTGTTAGGGTAGAGCAGGGTTATGGTTCCATACTGAAACTAAAGCCGATAGGTCAGTAATTAGCCAGGGTTTGTGTTCTGTCTAAATCAATTCAAAGAAAATTCAAGTAAAACAGGATTGGTATATTTATTATGATTATTAGTTCATCTTTTGATGAGAAGAGTCGGATATTAATACTGGATAGTTGAATTGCATGTCAATAGAAGCGTCAACACTGGTAAAATCAGCAGATTTTATCTACAGGCAAAACCAATGCTTAAAATGATATGAGAAACATGGATGTGTTCCAAAGAAATGCTCATTTTACGAAAAAAAAAAAAAAAAAAAAGGTAGGTAGGTAGGTAGGTGGACGACGTTGTGCTAATGTGCTCCCGGACATTCACAGGAATGCAGCCGCTAATCAGTAAAACAGTGAAAGCGCAGTAAAGCTAGCAGAGTTTCAGTATACACAGCAGTCTTAAGCCAAAAGCCCCTGAAGAAAGATTCAGTTGAACACACAGCCCTTGAGTGTTACAAGATACAAGCACAGTTTCAGAGTCAGAAGCAAAATAAGACCCACATTCCTGTGTTTAAAACAAGGTCCCTTTTTGGCAACAAGGTCAAAGTCGAGTGATTTCTAGTGGTCGAGCGTGTGTGTGCGTGTGGATGGTACGGTAAGCTGCCTGGAGTCTCTGATTCTCGCTTTGTGTTGGTGTGCGTGTACACATGCACGCGTGTTATCCAGTTCATAGATCCGGTGACTGTTCCACAGGTGAGTAAACACTCAGAGTGTGTGTGTGTGTGTGTGTGTGTACGACTGACCTGGCCACCACACCACCTGGTTCAAAGCTGGGGCCACGAAACGGCTGAACACTGGAGCATCGTACAGTGTCCCTGGATTGTCAGCACAATGGAGGGGATGTGGAGGAATGGAGGGGTGGAGGGGAGAGGCGGGGGCGGAGGGGGGAGTAAGGTGGACATTAAAAGGAGAAGGCCTTTTTCCTTCTGTACTCGTCTCGTCCTCAGAAACCTCCTTTCTTAAAGCTTGAGTGAACAAACACAGTCACATTTCTGCTTTTCAATCAATAAATCAATCAATCAATCAAATCAAATCAAACAATCTCTCCATGGCAACTTCTCCCCTTCAGAAGACATCACTGTTGCGTCCGTTGGCATAATCGTCCCGTCGCACCCAAATGACATCACAGTCTCCCTCTGTGGCCCCCTCCACGGCACACTGCTTCCTGAGGGCGCTCAGCTTCATCGGGGAGGCCTGGGGCCGCTGGGCGGGGGCGCACGGCGACAGGGAGGACCCCTCCCCTGTAGGAGGGGTTGTGGCCTCAAACTCCTCCCCCTGGTCTCTCGGGGCACCACCTCCTCCCCCCTCCTGGTTCCCCACCTCCCTCCCATAGATCTTCTCCTCCTCCTCCTCCTCCGCGTCCCTCTCCGCTCCCTCTGTCCTCTCCTCCTCCAGAGACAGGCCCTCCAGCCTCCCATCCAGGTTGCCGGGTTCCGCCGACGGCGCCCTGACCGACTTGCAGTACTCGTCGTCGTCGCTCAAAATGTCCGTCTCCTTCACGGGCTCCTCCTCCCCCCCCCGTGGCCCCTGGTCGTCGTAGCGGCCCAGGTCAAACTGCTCCTCCACCCAGCGGTCGGTGTCCCCCCCGCCCTGGGACTTGTGAGCCTGGAGCAGGGGGTGCTCGGAGGGCGGCTGGGAGGGGTCCGAGTCGCCGCCGTTGTTGTTGCCGTGGAAAACGATGTCGGTGTCGATGGTGAAGCGGTTTCTCACCAGCTTCCTGCGGCCCAGGGTCCGAGAAGGTGCCGAGACTGAACACACAAAGAAGAGTTGTGTTTACAGTATTACAGACAAGCGTGTGTGTGTATGTCGTTGTTGCTGTCTGTAAGGAGGTACAGTAAGCAAGACATCTCACCGGCTCTGTTCATGGCGGGACGCGCTCCTTTGAGGGCGCAGAGGCGCTTGCCTCCGAAGGGCACGTACTGCTGATTGGGCGGCAGGGACTCGGTCTTCAGCAGCTGGCGCCTCTGCTTGTCCCTCAGGATGGAGTGGACCGCCTTCAGGAAGTCCTTCTTACTCTCTGGAGAACTGGGGGGACGACACACACACACGCACGGCGTGCGTCAGTCCAGCCGTCTGCCCGACGTGGCTCTGCATTGCCGATGCGGCGCGGGTGTGATGTCATGACGACCACTCACCTGCAGCACAGGTGGAAGGTTCTCTCCGGCCTTCCCTCGGACTCGGATCGCACGTGGACGATCTCGCACACCGCCGTGCCCTCAGAGTCTACACCAGACCAGACAGGACGGGGTGAGGTTGGGTTACAGACACGAATGCAGTGTATTTTTAAAAATCATGAAATCATCAGTTGGTTTCCTGTTTGTGGTCATTAAGGAAAAGGAAGGAAGTTCTACTGGCTCCAGTCACAGGGTCTAATCCCTGGAGGAGGGTTTGGTTTGGGTTAGCAACCCCTCAGGCAGGGGTAAAGACCTCATGGGGAAGAGGTTGGGTTCTGACCCGTCTCATGGGACGGGATCTGGAACAATCCTACTGTACGGCCCTTGGAGGGCTCCACCTATCAGAGTGTGTGGGTTTGGAAAGACGTACTGGCGAGAGCGCGGACTTGAAGGGAATCCGTGGAGATCATGTGACGGAAGCGGAATGGATCCCTCTCATCTGACACGGACGCCCGATGAGAGGCGCCCTGGAACACACACACACACGCACAGTTACATAAGGAGCCGATATCTACAGACTCCATGTTACAGAAATAGACTCTCTTTTGATACTGCATCAGTGCAATCCAGGTTATCTATTCCCCTCTCTCTCCTCCACACTGGCATTACTTCGCCTACTGTTTCTCCGAGAAGAGCTTTGACCATGATATGTGGGCGGCCTCAATGTGCCTGTTCAAAAATAAAAGCTTTGCGGGGAAAACAGCTTTGCCAAAGTATCCCCAGCCCCCCCCCCCCCCCCCGTAGACAACTCCTCTGCAAAGCTAGAGAAAAGAAAATGCTTCTCAAATGAAACGGGGGAAAACAGCACTCACAATCTTCTTCCTCTGCTTGGAGCAGTCCTTGTAAACAAAGACAACAGCCGTCTTGAACACTGGAGGCAGGAGAGAGACGGATGGGAGAGGGAGACAAAAGAGAGAGAACGAGACGAGCATTAGTTGAACGATAACACTTCAATTCATCACAGAGCCCCATCAGATTTAGCCCAGCTCAACCTTGGGAGCATTGCACCCATGAAAGCTTTTAGAGAGCGACAGCACTTGAGGAAAGCGCCGGCACACTTTGGTGACATGTGACCACAGACATGACATGGCCAAGAGCCAAAGCTCTTTCCCTCACTGTCCCCTTGTCAGAGAGAAAATTCCAACTGAATATAATATTTATATCTTAAAACAGTGTGTGGATGGACTAGGCTCTCCAAGAAAACATCACTAAAGGGGCTTGTTAACCCTAGCAGAAGGGTTCAAACTCCATCCATGCAGAAGAAGTGGCAGACCCTTCAAAGTAAGCAACATAAATAGCTCATATGGGGGAAAAAAACCCTGAAGAAATAGGTCTATCACAAGCACTTTTCCAACCTCACTCTTCCAGCCCAGTAATGTTTCTAAGCTGGGTAACATATTTGATGGATACATCATGAATATTTGAAAGCTCAGTCATTCTAGGCCCCACTAAGATCCCCAGTCTGTAGTACAAGTCAAGCCCCACCGAAGGCTGCCAGCTCTGGGTCCTTCTTGCTCTTGACCAGGGAGGAGGGAGCGTTGATCCAGATCACTGTGGCATGAAGCAGGAGATCCCCCATGGAGAGATCAGCCACCTGGGAGAGAGAGAGACAGGAGATAAGACAAAGAGAGACGGAGATTAAAGAGACGATAGAAACATAAAAAAAGACGAATTTCCTCAAGTGCACATCCCTGCCACCCTCCTCACCTCCTTCTTGTCTGCAGTCTGCTCGTTGATGAGCTGGTCGAACACCGCTCCGTACTCCTCATGCAGCTTCTGCATCTCGTTGATGTGGCTGGCCACCTTGTTCATCGCCTTCATCGCCACTGAGGAAGAGGAGGAGGGGGTTCAACACAACCATGTCGGGATGTACGGTACACAAAAAAACAACGACAAGTGGATGTGTTTAACGGGATGGACTGATGATGTACACATGCGCGAGCACATTCGCGAGAGTTTTCCTCAGAAACACACACTCACACACACACACACACACACACACAGGTCGTACCATCCAGGTGGTAGTGCTCGTCGCTGTCAGGGTCGGTGAGCGAGTACAGCTCCCGCAGCAGCAGGGGGTACTTGAGGACCCTCTGGATGGGCTTGATCAGGTAGGACTCCAGGGTGGACGAGTGCTGCTGTCTGGGGTTCCTCTCCGCCAGGAAGGCCTTGAACTCGGGGTCCGTCTTAGCTGGACGGGGCAGGACGCACGCAGACACACAGCTATGAGAACCCGGGTACTCTCTGGGTGGTTGTACAACTATGACAGGCTTCCGACATTACAACAGGTCCTCTCCATCCCATCTTCAGCTAGAACGATTGACCTCGTACTGTGTCGTACCTTTGGCCAGGACCTTGGGCACCTTGGTGTGGCTGGCACAGAAGGCGCTGTAGATCTTGAAGCGGTCAGCGTAGTAGAGGAAGGAGCCACCCAGTGAGAACAGCACTTTCTACACAGAGAGAGAAGGAAGACGTACCTTTAGTCCAGTCCTACAGTCCACTCATCAAAGTTGTTTTTGAACCTCGAATGGTTTTTCTAGTTCTTTAGGAGGTGTAGACAGTTGCGTTGTCTCTATGAGAAGAGCCAGTGTCTCTCTGACAGTGTGCTGGAGGTGAAGCATGTGGCCGTGCTCCTTACCTTAAACTGCTCCACCCTCTCCAGGCGCTCCAACTCGGGCACCAGCCTGGTCCCATCCTCCAGGGTCCTCAGGAACTCCACCTGGAACTCCACCATCTCCCCCAGGTTGCCAAACAGCACGTCCAGCTGGAAGACACACACACACACACACACACAAAGTAAAAACCTTGTCATCATGGCCCACAGTACATCTCTCTACAACATCATCTCTGGCTATTGTATTAGTAGAAATGGAGCCGTTGTCTTTACAGTGGCTGACCTGGTTTGGAGTACTATTGATGCCACAGAGGAACGAACAGAGCAGATCATGGTCTGTCTTTAACGTACTAGAGTACTCCCTGGAGCTTCTATCGGTCCCTCCCTGTGTGGTGCTCTGCACAGTGCCTCACCTCATCCTGGGAGAGGAACCTCTCCTTCTGTAGAGGCGTCAGGTAGCGCTCAATCAGGCAGCTCAGATCCTGCAACACACACAGTCCAACGTTCAGCGCGTGCGGGTGCGTGCGTGCGTGGGTGTGCGTCTTGTCACCACAGGTGAGTCGAACGCAGCAGGCTTTGCCAGCAGTACGTCTGGGATTAATATCTGTCCGTGCCAATCAACAAAGCTTCCACACCAGGTGCGAGCCAAATCCTTTAGCAAGCGAGCCAGCGAAACGGTGTCGTCGCGCGCACGCACACGAGCAGAAACACGCACGCACACGTGCTCACACCCACACACACACATCCGCACCGACATAACAGGCTGGAACCGCATCCGTGCTTAATGAACACTGACTTTGACGTAGGTCCGCTCGGTCTCCACCAGTTCGTTGATGACCTTGCGTAGCTTGTCTGCATGGGAGAGCTGCCTCTGGGTGGCCGTGCCCGTGGCCATCGGGGGTGGCATGGCCGACACGGGGCTGGGGGGGAGGGACGAGGAGGACGAGGAGGAGGACGAGGACACGGGGCCCTCTGGGGTATTCATGTCGTGGAGGCTGCGGCAGAAAGCAGTCACCTGCTCTGTACTCTGTGGAGGGAGAAGGCGAGGGGGCGAGGGAGGGAGACAGAAGAGGAGAAAGAGAGAGAGAGAAAGGAAAAGGGAGCGCAAATAACATGGGGTTAACAAAAGGCCAATTTGAGTCTGAATTTCTGCATTCAGTAATGAAAAGAAGCGCGTACATAAATTCAATATCCATCTCTCTTAATCACCATCTCCTACGCACACTCAACGCTAATTTCCTTCAGACACAAAAGAACATCCATCCACACACTGGAGGAGTCAGAATATGACAGGATCTTGGGTATTAGCAGACAATCCACTGAACTACACTTGGTGTTGGCAACCACACACACACACACACACACACCCTAAAGCTATTCCACAGAGAGGGAACACCACGCCCTAAGCTTTACTGCATCACCAAACAGTCCTAGGCAGGAGCTGACATGCTAGTCGTACCAGTTAGATGAAGCAGGAGGTGGCACGCTCCTCAAACACCTCACACACACACACGCACACACCCTCGGAATACATCTGTCAGTCCCTGTGGTCCAAGAAAAGGATTACGCAATACACAACCTGTTCATTTAAGGGGGGGGGGGGGGATGTGGATGGTCAGACTAGACACACAAACAAATAATATCAAACGTGTGGGACCATGAAGATGGATCCGACCACATCCGTGTCTTCGACAGTTCAGAGGCCTGGGAGAAAAACAGGGAACGAAAGAGCCAGTGTGGGTTTCAGAGAGGGAGGGGGAGAAGAGAGGGGGGGGAAGAAAGGAGGGAGCGTGGGAGATGGCGTACGTCGTTTGAAGCCGCATTTGACAGCTTCTCCCTGAGAAAGATGGGAGAAGGAGAGAAAAAAGAACACAGAGCAGAGAGAACACGCTCTCACACAGGCCCAAATAGAACATGCTGTCTAGCAGGACCGGCAAGTTCATGATGACAGCACACTCCCCCAGCTGAAGAGCTCGGATGAGACGGTTCGGGCTGTACTGCTCTCAGCTCTCAAACCAAGGAAATCACACTCCTACGCAAGATCAGCGCGTGCGCGCGCGCGTACACACACACACCCCAACCACTTTATGGGCTTACGGGCTCTCATGAGTGTTTTTATCATATTAAACACGTTTCACATTATTGTTAGTAATCCCTGGAGTGGTATGGTTTTCGGTTTCTCAAGCCCTGGTTGATGAGGGTGAGCTATAATCAGCCATGGTCAGTTTCAAACTAAAGGAGAACCCAGAAGTTAGCAGCACCTAGATACAGACATAATTTACACTGTATCATTGTTTTACCCAACCAAATGACCCTCAGGACGAGCAGGTTCATGCCTGGTCAGACCCAGGCAGTCGAGCCCAGAGAAGGTAGAAGCCCTGGTAGAGGTTCCCATAGATGCCACAGTCTCTGTAGACTGTTTATTTGCTGTCATCGGAGATAACACGGTCTGTTTACTGTGTGCGCTGACAGCCGTTTAGCATGAGAGCTCTTCGAGCCGGGTCACCGCTTGTCAGTCTTGATTGCATGGCTTGTCTCGTGTGGACTGGAGCATTCAGACTGCGTTCCACTGTGGTATTCCACACACAGCCATAAACAAACACACGCACGCAGCCCAATTCCCTTGCGATTACATTTCTCCTTCTTGGAGTAAAACCAGCTTTACCAAGGAAATACTGCAGTGTGCACCCACTAACTCCACCCACATGCCCTGTACATGGCATACGCAGAGGATCAAAGTCAATTGGGTTGGAGCACAGAAAGTGTTCAAATGCCAGAGACTTGATGTCAGTACTTTGGAGCGCTGATGGAGCCAGAGGTGGCGTTGGGTTGGAGAGGCAGATGGAGAAACGAAAAGAATCCAAAAGGATGGAGGGATGGAGGGAGGAGAGGCCAGCACAGTCACTGCACAACTCTGTTGGCAAGGACACAGGCGAGAATAGTCGCTAGATAACCATGGCAGAGAAGACGGAAGTGTCAAAGCACACACACACACACACTTGTCAAAGATGGATGAGTGTATGAAGAGGACAGCACGCCAAAGCCAAGCAGTACGGCGTGTACCCAGATAAGAATGGAGGAGCCTGTCTTTGTAAAACACTCTGTACATGTGCTGCATCCATCACTTACATAAAACCACAATAGATCAGATCAACACACAAACCTCACTCTGCAAGCACACACACACACACACACCTTCACAAAAACATACCCACACACACACAGCAGGGATGCTTACCAGCTGCAGCATGCTGGAGAGAGATTCAGAGCGTTTACCATTTCTACTCCTCCGGAGGACTGACATACTGGAGGAGATGGAGCTGGGGTCACACTGAGATGCCAGGTGTGTGTGTGTCTTCCCCCCTGGTCCTGGTTGACTACCTCTCTACTCTGAGTCACTCTCTTCGTATGCAGGTGCAGAAACGGGCTGCGTTCAAGGTCTGTCCCGGTAGGTTTGTAAACCGATGCTACGTAGCACTATCTGCAGAGTCCATCTACAATGTAACACTCCCGAATGCAGTCAACAGCTGCGCAATGCTGGGGTACACTACTGCACGCAGAAGGAGAGGAGTAGCGACTACGCAACACTGCAGAACGAAGCAGAACAGCCCCGGCAAGGCTAGTTGAGGGGGAAGCAGAGCTGGAGCAAAAGAACATGCTGGTTCTCTTCAGTCTTCTACAGAGTCAATCATCTCAGCCTCCTTCTCTCTCTCCCTCCCTCCTGTCCTCCCTCCCTCCCTCTTTATATCTCGCCTCCGCATCCTGTCCTGTGTCATCCCTCTATTTACACCTCTCTCTCTCTCTCTCTCTCTCTCCGAGTTCCGTCTCCCCCTGCTATATCTCTCGCCCTCTCTCTCCGAGTTCTGTCCCCCCCCGCTATATCTCTGTCGCCATGTCTTCAGCCGGGGTATAAGGAGCAGTGTGTTATACAGGCCACAGGAGAAATACTGCTAAATAACAACAACAACAACAGTGACATGCTCTTCAGAGAGACGAGGGGAGGGAGTGATGAAACAGACAGAAGGGGAGGGGAAGGCAGGAGGCTGCACGCACACACACACACAGTGTGGGCGGTGAGTGGCAAAGCCTCCCATCCTAGCAGAGCGGCTGTGGAGATGATCAGAGCTTAGAAGGACTGATAATCACACAGAGAGAGTGAGAGAGAGACAGAGAGACAGAGAGAGAGACACAGAGACAGTAAGAGAGAAGGAGAAAGGAAGAGAGAAAACAGGTCAGCAAAGAACCTCAGGCGTGTTTTGGGAGTGCCTATAGGTCATACTTTGAGTAGCACACGTTGTTACATGTCTGTTAGAGCTCAGGAACGTGTCAAAGGCAACCACTCACACACTGGGCTGTCTGGAGGTGCAGTTGCATAACCAGTGCATTTATGGTTGAGATATAGATCCCCTCACAGCTCCCGTTCTGCCCTTGAACAATAAGACGCACACACACAAACACACACACACACACACGAATGCAGCCACACATTAGCGTTTGTCACCCCACTGCATGGCGTCTCCAGACAACTCGGAAAACCCCCCGAAAGGAACACGAGGGACGATCAGAAGACAGGAAAGAGGTGGGGAGTGTGAAGGAGAGAGAGAGAGCGATCCTACCTTTTCCCTGGTCAGCCCTGCGCACACAATCTTCCGATGCCAGTCTCGCACAGAGGAGAGCGAGAGAGCGAGAAAGACAGAGAGACAAATAGCGAGAGAGAGAGACAAATAGCGCGCGAGAGAGAGTGAGAGAGAGAGAGAGAGACAGAGAGAGAGGAGGAGTGGAGAATAGGGGCGAGTAAAAACCTGTCCTCCCGCACACCCACCCACATTATGGAATCTGAGAGGTAGACACGCAGTCCAGAAAAACATTTACACACACACACACTGAGACAGCAGAATAATGCCAAGCCAGTCGACCCGATGTCATCCATGATGCATCGTGTCATTTTTCGAATGTGCACTGTATGTACATGTGCACTGCTCATGGCACAGTTGAGGGGCTTTGCTCTTATCACAGACAGACCCATGGGACACGGGAAGGGCATCGCTTCCTTCCCTTGAGAAGGAGGCGTCCCCCTTATCACCACACACACACACACACACACACACTTCCAAAGTATAGAGATCATTCTTTTCTAGTGAAACATACAAATCCACAAATCCCTGCATGGAATGACGGGAGACATTTTATGAGACTATCTTACACACACACACACACACACACACACACACACACACACACACACACACACACACACACACACAGGCACACGCGTGCACTAAGACTGTATTATTGGATGGGTCGTCATGACATGAATCTCTGTAATCTAAAAAAGGTTTAAAATCCTGTAGAGCCGTTCTTCATATCTTCCTCCATTCCTGCCTAGTATGCAATTTATTATTATGGATCATACCTAAAACGATGTTCATTGGTTTCTGGTAAGATATTATATAAATCGAGCTATTTTCCTTTTTTTACCAAGGCACCATTTCTCTGCATCGCCATTATTGATATTATCTAACTTGGATACACAAATGGGGACACCAGCCTATCTGAAGTACAGTGATGCTTCCCTCTAGTGGTGGCCCAGGGGAACGACAGCCAGAAAGGCCAGACAGGCTGTATCTAGACAGGACAGGAAGGTGACTGGTAAAGATGAAGAGACAATAAGATGGGAAATTGAGAGACTGAAATGGGAGGAGAAGACAAGAATAAAGATAGCAAAAGCAGCCAGTTAGCCAGACAACCAGTCAGTCCACCAGCCAGCCAGCCAGCCAGTCCCTGTTAACCACTATCATCATTGTTATCTCAGACAAGGCGTCCCCTTCCCTTGTTAGTGGGTCTTATCAAGCAGCTCTCCTAATAAACAGCTCTCGGTCTGTCTCCTGCAGCCAGACGCTCGTCTCGTCTACAAGATCTGAAGCAGCCAGGAGAGAATCTACAATTATAATACATTTAAAAAGTTGGGGGCTGTGTCCGGGGGGGTGCTGTGTCTGGGGTGCCGTGTCTGGAAATTGTTAAATTGTTGTGAGAACGAGCCCGACTAGACGCGACCTGGATGAAGATCACCACAACACTGGAGCAGCAGCAGCTGAGGGGAGCCGGGGGGGTCAACGTCAGCAGGCTCATGTTCGTGGAGAGGAGCAGGGACAGCAGGGGATGTGCAGGAGGACGGGAGGGAGAGGCGGAGAGGGAGCCGGGACAGAGGAGAGAGGGAGGAGAACGAGGTGAGTCGAGGACAGAATAGAGAGGAGGGTGGAAATGTAATGAGGATAGAGTGGAGGACGAAAAAAGGAGGAAGGAGACAGGAAATAGCATGACCCTGAACTACTGACTTAGAGGGACGTGTGGCAAGGAGGCAGATGGTGAGAGAGAGAGAGAGAGACAAAAAAAGAGAACAAGGACATGAAGAGGCAGATGGAGAGAAGAGGGTGGGGGGGAGGAATGTGAGACCAAGAGGGACAGAGAGGACAAAGAATAGACAGTAGAGAAGCAGAGGGGAGAGAGAGAGAGAGAAAGCTCAGGAGAACAGCGAACCTGTCTAGGACTCCCATCTTCCCTGCAGTGTTCCGCAGAGCTCTCTAATGGGATAAATACACTAGGCAACATGTCATGACAAACAAGTTTCTCCCAGGCTAGTTAACACTGTGAAGTCAAACGCTATCCTATCCCGCCCCTGAGATCTTGCTCTTTTGTCTATCGTCCGACCTGTCTGGGATACGGACTGGGAACTGGAAAATCGTTTCCGTTGGTTACTGGTTGTCAGCCATTGCCGTGGTAATGGGGGCGACAGCCGTATCCAAGGGAGATCGTCTGGCGCTGGGCGCCTCACAGGAATCACCGTGCCGACCGTGATCAGACAAGACATAATCTTAATTAGATAGTGGCAGTGTTCACTCTCCCTGTCAATCTCTCACACATACGTACACACGCGCGCACTCGGCAAGCACGCACACACACACACACACACACACACATATCCTTGCACAGACATTTTTCAGTGGACAAATGTGTACAGGGATTTGTGTAAGCAGGGCAGAATTTTTGGGCTTATCTATCTTCATTTATTAGTGTGAGACATGAGTGTGTGTGAGACTGTGTGTGATAATGTGTGTGAGACTGTGTGTGAGACTGTGTGTGAGACTGTGTGTGAGACTGTGTGTGAGACTGTGTGTGAGAGTGTGAGTGTTTGTACTGGCCGTAGATCCTCCCATCTGTCGTCCCGAGACAGCCAATCAAACGACCTCTCTTCAAAAGGTCGCCACTATCACACGAGAAAAAGACTGAACGGACCGAACGTCCCCGCCTCACACTGGCTATCGCTTTCCTCTCTGGCTAATAACACACACTCACACACACGACCCGCCTGAGGTCATCTTTAAAAGACAAGAGATTACCCAGATCTTCCAAAGCAAGTATACTCCTTACTAAAGACATCCATTGTAAAACTATGGCAATTCAAGAATGTCTTTCCATCTCTCACATACACCACACACACTGTATACATACACACACACTGTACACACACACACACACACTTCTACATAACCTAGGGTCAGAAACGAGAGCGAGTGAGGCCAGCAGGATTACCGATGACATCCCTGACATCCCATTATCCCTCTCTCCTTCCCAGCTGGAATGAGATCAAGTGGAGCAGCATGAACATGTCCCTCACCCCAGCACCCCACCGCCCCCCCTCCCAACACCCCCATCCCACCCCCCTGCCCCCCACAACCACCCCCCTGCCCCCCACCCCCCCCGCGGTGACACAGGACTGGAGCAAAGCCCAGCAGTCACCCTCCCAAACAACCTTAAAAACGTCCCAGCCGGGGTCAAGGAGGTTACACCACATCATACTGACACTGCAATGTGCCAGATGTGTGTGTGTCCTGTACCTTGTGTGCCGTCTCTGTGCATGGGCCCTCCTCCAGGGGGGCTCCGGGGCGCTCAGAGGCCAGGTGAGGCCCCTCATCCATGCTGTCCTCTGGGCTCTCCACCGTCAGCCCTGACACCTCATCCAGAATGTCCTCTGGGGAGAGGGAGGGGAGAGAGAGAGCGAGAGAGAGCGAGAGAGAGCGAGAGCGAGCGAGATCGAGCGAGCGAGCGAGAAAATTGGAAAGAGAGAGAAAAAGAACAAGGGAGTTAATAAAGAAGGGATGGACTGGTCGGGGTGTCACAGTACCATATAGCTGTCCGTCAGTCTGCGTTGGCGCTTGGCCGCTGCATAGCGACAGCCCCACACTGCTAACAGCTCCACATGAATATTAATACAGCTATGCTCTTTTAAAAACAACACAGACTTGTCAGCCAGTGCGATGCACTAAAACCGTTAAGGAATACAAATGACGTCCTTGCATTCGGAGAGAAGTAAACACACACACACACACAGTCCAGAGGTCAGATCCAAGCTGTCGACTGCCTGCAGCTTGGCTATTAGACAGCCTGCATGCATAATCAGACGACCTGTTTCCCCCCACACATATTCTTTCCCCTTCACCCCTACATCTGCTCTCTCTCTCCTGGCAGGGAAAGCTGGACGGACACAGGTGGACAGATCAGCTTCAGGGAAGTAGCCTTCACCAGAGCAGAAATACTGTTCACGGTTCCCTCCTGAGGTACGCTTGTTACAACTCACCCCTGGAACCACGCAACCAACCGAGCAGTCCCAAAATGGGGAAACTTGGAGACAAATCAAGCCCACCCAAAACCCATTACTAGCTGCGTCTCCCATTCAACCAGTGTGTTTACCTTGGCTCTGAGAGAAGATGTCCGTGCAGAGGTCCTGCTCTCCGTCCGAGCGTCGGGGGGGCAGGACGCAGAGCAGGGAGGCGTCCAGGTGGGGCAGGGTGCTGACGCTCAAGGTCAGGGCGGGGTTCACGAACGCCGTCCGCATGTCTGACATGCCCAGAGCCGACGCTGGTTTACCGTTCAGCAGGAGAATCTCATCCCCAGATCTCAGACCTGCAGAGGGAAGGAGGGAGTGAGAGGGAAGAAAGGAGAGAGAGACGGATGGAGAAAGACAGTGAGAGAAGCAGACAGAAAGAGAGCGAGAGAGAAGCAGACAGAGAAAGAGATTCACTTTATTTAGGGGAAGGAATGTCTTAATGTAAAATGTACACCAACAAGGTGTAGGTGCCAGAAAAGGACACACAAACACACACACACACACACACAGTCTTCCCTGTGGGCCATTGGAAACCAGTCAAAGAACTACAAATGGAATTACAGTACAAATAAACACTACGTGCAGAGAGAGGGAGAGTCTGTGTTGTCAGTCATCTGGCTCGTGTCTGTTGGTGCCTTTCCAGTAGCTTGACAGCTAACAACTCAGTTATTTACTTTTCAACAAAATCACTTGCTTGTTTGCTTAACGTAACTATGGATCTGACAAGACAACTGTAGAATAGAAGCCTGATCTGATGCTATCCCATAACCTACAGATCACAGCTTGGTTTACCAACCACACCATAGCCCCTCCCTTCCACCACCTGCACCCCACTCACTTGATTGGCAATTAGCTCTCAATCAACCAGCCAATTAGCAGATAGGATTTGCAATAACACTGAGTGACCGTGACAACAGTTAAGATTCCACAGAGCTCCTGAGCCCTACACACAGGAGCCAGACAAAGACAAGCTTACTGTACCACACACACACACACACACACCAAACAGGAACATCAGTCTTCTTATCCCTGGACCAGACTTCAATCTCATTTTATATCCCTTAATAGAATAGCAGACAGCCTGCAACACTGAGATATGTCTGGGCTAATATGAGTATGGCAATGCATGCCCACACACACACACACACACACACACACAAGCAAACACACGCACACACCCATACACTGTCCCACACACATACACGCACACACAAGCAAACACACATGCACACACCCTTTTGCACTCCCACACACATGCACACACACACACTTTGCCTTGGGCCGTGACCCAGTTGTCTAGGATGTGAAATGTCAGCTGTAGCTAAGAATCTTTATGGGACAAAAGAGAGTTAACCCTTTGGCCACATAAATGTGTGTGTGTGTATGTATGTGTGAGGGAGCAGGGTAGGTTGATGTCATTAAGACAGAGAAAGAGAGAGAGAGAGACAAAGATAGAGATGTGGAAAGAGAGAGAGTCCTCCAGGGCTATTTGTCCAGAGCTGCCCTGGATTCTCAGTAGTCCCTCCAGCATTTATACCATACCCTCCCACCCCCCCAACCCCTCTCCATCCCTCACTGTCCCTCTCTCCATTTCATGATTCAGTGAATACACTCCAAATGGAGGTCTAGAAGGATTGTCTGGCAGCCACGAGGCCTTTGCTGTTTCTTCCGTCCTGTAGAGAGTAAGTCAACGCCTCTGGCTAGTGCCCCTCCTGCTAGCCTCATTTAGCATGCTAATGCAGGATGCAGGCTCCTGCTAGTTCCTAGCTCAGGGCCACAGCAGTAAATCACGTCAACACTCTACTGTGTACCCTTTCTCTGTCTCTCGCTCTCTCTTTCTGTGTTTCTGTTCTGTTGTTTGTCTCTCTCTGTCTCTCTTCGCCTCTCTCTCTCTCTCCCTTTCTCTCTCTCTCTCTCTCTCTCTCTCTCTCTCTCTCTCTCTCTCTCTCTTCTCTCTCTCTCTCTCTCTCTCTCTCTCTCTCTCTCTCTCTCTCTCTCTCCTCTCTCTCTCTCTCTCTCTCTCTCTCTCTCTCTCTCTCTCTCTCTCTCTCTCTCTTGTCAGCTGAGATGGTCATGACACCGAAGGTACCGCAGGACCTACAAGCTATGCGCGTGTGGGCGGAGAACAATCCCTTTCTTTTACGCTACTCATTCATCAGCACGCTGGGGGAGGAAGGGGAGAGGAGGAGGAGGAGGAGGAGGAGGAAGGGGAGGAACACCGACCTTTGGCAGCAGCCAGTCCTCCAACCTTCACCTCGGTGACGTGAAGCTGCTGAGTTCCCTCCTCATCCACCACGGCGACGGAGAAACTACGCACACACACACACGCGCACGCAGAAAGGGACAAAGAGGAAGGGGGGGAGAGAAAAGACAAGTGTTATTCCATGGAGGGCATTGTCAGCCAGAATGTCAAGTATGTACACGTGATGTATTCTCCATCGGCGTGGAGGGGAGCGACCCTGTGATC